>NW_026535797.1:1920000-1990000 GCF_028551555.1 Melozone crissalis | reverse complement strand
TAGCATGATCATTCTCCTACTCACTCATCTCTGCACTACTGCTCAGAAAAGATAGTTACTATTAGTTGTGGGATGAAACACACTCAGTGCACTTGGAGACGGGAGAAATACGAACAGCAGGAGTCACACAACTTTAAATTTTCATTACAGGCATTTCAGCTTCCTTTCCTCTTTTCCCTAATCTGTCCTGTGTCCACTGTGTGAGTCGGGCAAAATAATAATTAGGATGAATGGATGGGATCAGGGTGATGTGCCACATAACGTAAGGGGTACTTAGGAAGCTGGCAAGCAAGGTCACCTCCTTGGAGCAGGGAAAAATTGAGGGATGAGCTGGCTTTGAGCCCAGGGCCTCTCCCTCTCATTGCTCCCTTCACAAGCCACAGGGAAGTTGGTATCACTTGGCTACAGGCAGTGATGGATGGTGCTGAAGTCCTTCTGCCACCTCATAGCACTGATCCTGTGGCTTGGTACAGGAATGGGTACAGGAATCCATCTTTCCTGAAAACCCTTTTTTATTTCCTGGATTTGTGGTACTTATCTGTGTCAGGCTAATCCAGAGCTAGGAATTTTATGAGGATGTGTTTTTGGTGTGATTGTGCAAGAAAGGGCTCTACTTCAGGAGCAACAGGCTGACAATGCAGTGAGAAATTGTTCTGTAATTTTATTTATGCTTTAGATCCTGAGCTCTTCAGGTGGGGGTGGTTTTAGGTCTGTGTGATTCCAAATTATTTATTCTTAATTTAACCTGGGTCCAACTTTATGCCAAACCTCTGTGACTCTCCTGGCTGCTACTTCTAGTAAAAGAAGAGTAAACCCTTCACTTCTTCCTTTTGTTACTTGGGGGATTCTCCTTTACTTCCTGACAATTCTCATTTTCCTAAGTGAATTTATCAAGGCAAGCAGAAAAAGAGATGAGTGTTGCTTGTTCCCTTCCCTTCTGGTCATGGCTGCTGCCTACCCCAAATCCTTATCAGGAAATTTCTTTAAAGCCACCCATAACAGCAAACAAACTTTGTGATCCCAGACTGTACACACTATTTTTTTTCCATAAATTTTGCTTTACTATTTCAGCCTCCACGCTGCTTATTTGAACCTTTTAGGGTCTTTTGGTTATCATTCAAGTCCTGGGGTCAATGTAACATGAAATTATTCACTTGTCAAAAACATTTTATCTGGGAGCTGTGGCAGCAGCTGCCCTGGGTGTTTCTGGAGCCCAGGACAGGATGGGTTTTGTCCTTGCAGCTCCACCTAGATGCTGCAGGAGCTGCTCTTGCTTGGCTTTTCCTACTGGCTCGGAGCATCTGGAAAATGGGTGCAAATACTCCCCTTCTATGCTTTTGCCATCACATCCTCCCTGAAAAGGGCTTTTGTCAGGCTGTCAAAATACATCTTGTCCAGCGCCAGGTGCTGGTGTCAGGGCTACGAGGTGAGGCATGAAAGTGCCTGAGTGTTTCCCACCCTGCCACTGAGGCCCAGGCTGGTGGCACCCCTTGGAAGGCTTGGAAGGGGCACAAATAATGATGCTGAGCATGACTGGGAGTGCTTTTCCCCTCTCTCTCTATCTGTCCTGAGAACAGAAAACACTTGTGATTTCCTGTCAGCTTCTCCCAGTACTTTCAGGACTCGCTCACCTTGTTTCCTCCCCCAAGCAGAATATCGTGCCCTCGGTCCTCGGCTTCCCCAGCAAGGCGGAGAAGACATCCACATATTCCCTACACCATTTTTCTCTTTAGTGGATATTAGCAGATGTGCTTCCAGCAGACTGGCTCAGCACAAACAGGCTTTTAGAGCGACAGGTTCATGAACCAGGGGCCCCGCTGGCGCTCGCGTACCCAGCTCCCCTCGCCACCCTCGCCGCGCCCCAGCCCGAGCCGGCCAGCCTCGAAATCTCCCTCTCCCGAGCTCCCCAGGGTTTCTGCTGATTGATTTCTCTTTTTTTTTTTTTTTTTTTTGCCTCCTTTTTTTCCTCCTTGCTGCCCGCTAAGCGATGCCTATAAGTGTTTGTGCGCGGGGCTCACTTGCTGCTCCCAGATAAGCGCGTTAATCCTTTGTCTTGTGCGGCGGGATAAGACACCAACCCTGGCGGCAGCACTGCCGCCTCTGCTCCACTTGCTTTCTCAGAGCTGCTGCAGAGCTCTCAGAGCGTTGGGTCTTGGCCCATTGCCCCTGCTAGGCTGCTCCCTTAATGGATTAGCTGGACTTCAAGGAAAATCCTGCCTTAACAATAGCGAGGAGCCGTGTGGTGCTTGGTCTACCTAAGGAGAGGTGCCAATGGTATTTGCTGCTACCAGCGAAGCCGCTCAGGCTCTTTGATCCGATTTCTCTCTTCTTGATTTTGATATCTCTACAAAAGCCATTGCAGATGGGAAAGTGGAAAAAAAAACAAAAAACAAACCCCAAACACGCCAGGCAAACCACCCTCAGTTTTTGTTAATTCTTTTTTTTTGTTTTTCAGCTTTCTCCTCTTTTCCTTCCCCCTCCTCCTCCCCACCCGAGCTGCTGAGGCAGCCTCATGGAAGAGAAACTAAATCGCTTTCCTCTTGCTTTGGGCTGTTTTTCATCACTTCTTCTGTGCTTCCTGACCCCAAAAAGCAGGCTTAAGTTGCTACATTCCTGCTCCTTCACCATAGCCAGAGACACAGTTCTCCTCGTTTCAGCAGATGTGCCAAAGGTACTCTGCTCTCCCTCGGGCATAACTTCAAATTTTGGCAAATGCGAAGCTTGGAAGCAGTCCAGGAAAATGTTTTTGTCTTGCAAAAGTGTTTTTGTTTTGCTTTGTCCGAAAAGTAATTTATTTGAGCTTGAAGTGTTGTTTGAAGCATACTGCTGAAACTCTTAGAATTCTGGAGTTTTCTTAATTTTTCAAGGGAGCTCTCACTGAGCTCCAGATGTTTTGCCACTGACCATCAGCTCTGGAAATGGGTAGCCAAGCAGGGAAATTATTATTCCTCTCAGCCTTATCTATACCAGAAGGCACAAGCAGTGACACCGAAAAAATGTCAATTAACCTGCACTGTTGGTAACCTCAGAGGCTTCTTTTTACCTGGAAACTTCTTTTTATTTTTTTTGTGGAAAAATTTCCATATGTGTACGTGCACAAGTCTGGGTGCACACATGAGCAAAGCCATGGATGTGCTGCTAGAAATCCTGCTGCCTTTGGTCAGCTTTAGAGGGAACTAAAGCCCAGCTGTGCTCACAGTTAGGAGAATTCACAGGGCTAACACACATAAAAGCAGACACGAGATCCTTCATGTCTCAGACCAAGCAGCAGGCGTGCTTTGGGTCCTGCAAAAAAATACTGGATTGATGTGAAGCTCTGTGATGGTGAAAATATGTGGGATTTCTGCCACCTGCCCTTTGCATCCACCCTGTATCCTTCTCAAGTCTGCTCATAACTGATTCTTCCCAAGCTTCCAGCTGCTTGGCATTTCTTGTGTAAAATAATTAATGATTATAGGGAATGGAGAAATCAGCTTAGGGATAGTCAAGCCTGGTCTTGGGCATTGGTATCCAGGCACTCGTGTGCAGTCAGGGCTCAGCAGCAGTGTCAAAGGGGAAAAAAAAGAAAAATTATATGAAGAAATATTGGGGAAAATTATTTGAAAAGAATATATAGGATATTTACACCTGCAGGTATAGAAGGAGGCTGTAAGGAGGGTCAAAGGTGGCTCCTGTATGGGGACAGGGCAAAGAAAATGTTGGGATTAAGAGCTGGGCCAAAAGTTACTGGTTTTGAGTTTGTTACTCAAATCTCCAGGAACTGAGAGCACAACTTGTAGGAAACTTGCACCCTGCTCCAACTCTCCCAGTCCTCCCTGGCTGTGGCCTCTGGGGGCTGAGATGGACCTTTGGACCAGTCCAGGATAGCCAATCCCACAGGATCCTTGAGCAATTGTGTTTAATACTGGAACCACAGAATTGTTTAGGTTGGAAAAGCCCTCAAAGATCACTGAGTCCAGCTGTTGTCCCAGCACTGCCAACTCCATCACTAAACTGTGTCCCAAAAATTGCCCAAATGGCAGTAAATAAAACCACAAAAATGGGGGAAATTATGTATTTTGAGACAGCATTTCATGCACTGATATTTTGAGGCCTTAGAAAGCCACATTGTCTGCCCTGGAAATGCTCATTCCCTGAGCTCCATGCCTCACTAAGATCCCAAAAATTGCTTCCTATGCCACCAGGGTAAGCTGGGAAGAAGCTGCTGGTTCATCCCTGATTTTAGAGCTTGTGGTACCGACCATGAAAGCTGCTGAGGGGCTGACCAGAGCAATCTGCTCCAAATGTCACATGGTCCCCTCATGTGACTTTGAGAGGGACGTGCCCTGGGATGGTGACTCTGTCCTGACATCCTGACCTTGCTGGGTTTGGCTCATTTTGGGTCTCTATCCAAAAATGATGGCTCAGGAAAACTGGGCAGGGACTGGTTCACTGTGTTGTTGAGTTCTTCGTGCTTTGAGTTCAATGAGTGGATGTTTCCCACAAAAGCATTTCCACCAAAAATCACCCAGAATCCTCTAATTTTACACCAAAGACAAGGTTCAGGAAAGCTCTCATTTAAATGGTGTGACTTGAATAATACCAGAATGAGTAGAGATACTGATGATAGTGGTTCCTGCGTTGCACTTTGTGCCTCAATCCCAGGTCCCTGACTCCTGCCTGACCATGGAAAGATTATTCTGGAGTGCAGGAGCCTGGACAGAGCCCCCACCTGCGGGGATAACAGGACAGGGGGCATCAAGACACCTGTGTGGCATTGGAAAGATGAGACCCAGCCCACAGGACTGTGTTGGAAGGTAGCACACAGATATATCACAATTACACTTCTCTGAGACTGGAAATGCTGGGTAATTGTCTTTCCCTGCCAGTGTGCTCAGGGCGCTTTACAACAATAAATTTCACCAGGAGTGCTGGAGAACAGAAAGCACAATAAGGGGATTCCTGCTGCTCCAGGAATGCAAGGAGAGGAAGCTTTCATGGACAAACTGGGCTCTGGGTGTGCAGGGTGGAGCAGCCCAGGGTGCTGCCTCGAGGCTGGAGCTCCTGGCAGTGGGTACGGATGGGGAGAGGGGGCAGTGCCAGCCCCCAGCCCTCTGGAGCACTGCCCACCCTGCCTCTGCAGAGCAGGAAAGCTCGGGGCTGAGCATTGATTTAGGGCAAGGACAAAGTTCTCTTTGCAGCCAAAACGAAATTGTGTGCCAATCAAATAGGTGTGAGACAGGCTGTTGTTGACCTCTAGGGAGTATCAGAGGACAAAAATCCTTGGAAGGAAATTCAAAAAACAGCCTCCAGGGAAGCCAAGCACTGCTGGAAGTGCTGCAGCACCGCCATGCCAGGACCTCTGAGCATCCACACAGCCCTCCCTGAAAGGACACCTCTAATATTCCATCCTGTGGCTAGAAAACATCTTCATCTTGCTTCCTAAAAGGCAGATTTGAGAGATTTTGTGCCTGGATCATCGCAGACCCTCCTTTATGGACTGGGGAACTGCAGCTCCAGCCCTGCCTGGGAGAGGAGGAGAGTGATCCTTTCTCTCCTCTCTTCTCTTTTCCCTCTCTTCTCCTTTCTCCACTCTCTTCCCTCTCCTCTCTTCTCTTCTCCTCCCTCTCCACTCCTCTTACTTCTCCCTCCTCTCTCCTCTCTGCAGTGGGTGGTGAGTGCAGATCCTTCCAGCAGGTGCCTGTTGTCTTTGAGGCACGTCCTACAGCAGGACCTTGATCTCACTGGGGTCTTCATAATAGCAAGATACCAAAAATAATCAGAATATATTCAAAAATGGACAGGAGAGGGTATTTGGCTCGTTCACAGTGGCCATTAGATAGCTGATACTTGCTGTGCTTGCTCTCTATGCTTCAGAGCCATCCATAATTAGAACATATTTTTGTAACCCTATCTTGGAGCAGATTTGATTTTTAGGAAGGAAAAATGTCACTAAATCATTATTATTCATGTGACAAATCCTGAAGGGTAAATTTTTTTTTAAACACCACCTCTATCAGTCTCTCCCATGTCACCTAACTTTTATGCAATAACACTGTTCCCTTAGAGATACCGTATAAAATATCTCTCACTTCCCAATATTATTCATAGAATTCCCATTATAGAACATTGAAAACCCAGATTAGAAGAGTACAAGAATATTTTATGACCAGTTTGAAAATGCTGTTACTGCTGCAATAAATTAAGAAGTTAAATTACTCCCACATTGAGTATTGATATACTGTGCATGGCAGAAAAATTCCTTTGAAATATACTGTACAATACATATAGAGAGATTCCAGCCCCTTTGATGGCTGCCAGCAAAGGGGGTTGTGAGGACTTGGGGGTGGGGGACTGGGTTGCCAAGTTTGGTTTTTAAAGCAGCAAGTTGAACAAAGGCAAAATCAGAGCAGCAAAATTTTATACGGATAATTGGGAATATTGGGATGTTTCATTTAATAGCCAAATTCTTCTCACATTCTTTATGAACTCTACAGAGGGGATATTTCCTGGGTCAGCAGACCCAATTTCTCATAATATGATTTTCTCTTGCTTATATCTATGTGGACATTTATTTGTGGCCTTTACCTGACCACTGTGAATATGTGATGTGTTTATACCTCTTTTATATTAGGTGGTGTTTTTCTTTTTTGGCTGAATGATCATTCAAACTCAAATCTTTAACTGCCAAAGGGAAAAGCAGAAAAAATTAGGAGTGTTGGATCCAATCTGGCTGATGGGATATAATTGCTTTTAGATATAAAGATACTCAAATAATTAATTAAATTGACTTTTAAGCTTTATTTCTAGTTGTTTGCATTATTGGAGTGGTGTAAAGCCACCAGAATGGGCCAGATAATTTTGATGCAGGGATTTATGTGCACAAATTGTCTTTTTTTTCCCCTGCTTACACAGCTTCATTTGTGAAGCATTGCACAGGGAGCTGCACTTGTACAAAGTGGTTGTTACAACTTCAGGTAAGAGCTGATCTTTCTCATAAATTTCCATGTGTTGTCTGCTGGGCATTTTATTAAGGAAAATAATTGGAGAGATTTGCCTGCTGGACCAGATTGGCAACCAAACCACCTATTTTGCAAAAAAATAAAAGTAACAAAAGAGCCCTTTTGCACATTTTGCAGAGGAATCCAACGAGCTGCTGTAGCACCGGCAGTGTAAGCAGCTTATTGGGGTTTGCCAAGAACACAGCAAATCCAGGCCTTGAGTTTACAATAATAATTACAGTGTATTCTGCTGATTGCAATATTCTGGCCCGACAGGGCCTGTTTAACTAAGCTGGCCCTGGAATCGAGTGCCTACAAGTAATGTGATCTATTTATTAACAAGTGCTTTTTACAGGAGCGTCCATTCTGAGCTCCCCCATTATTACATAAGCGGGGAACTGGCTTTCAGCAAGAGTCGTTTCTATAAAACGCATCAGAGGAGTTATTTAAGAACAACGCAAACCTCGATTAAGCCCCGGTGTGTGTTTTTAGAGGTTATTCTTGGAGGATTTCCCCTCCCAAGGAAAGCCGGGCAATGAAGGGTAGAAGCCGAGCAGAACGTTTTTCCCTAGATGCACCAAAATATTCACTCAAAGATCAGCAGCAGCTTTCTGCAAATCCCCAAGCTTAGGCGTGCTTGTTGGACCCTTGACTCTTCCGTGGAGTTGGTTCTTCTCAGATTAAGCCCGTCCCAACCAGGGAACCGCTCAAACCCACGCGGATGCGGCGCCGAGCCGCGGCCCCAGCGCTGCCCACGGCGCCTTATCTCGGTGTATAATCATGTAGCAGATCATGTATTCATTTGTATCATTAAATAAAGACTACCAGAGCCCTGGGCCCGGGCGAGCAGGAGGGATGCTCAGAGGATCATGGGTTCCCGGCATGCCCTGCTCCCCTTGGAAAGGCGCTGACTCACTCCCCGAGCAATCAGCGTTGTGTGCCATTACAAATGGGCTGGTTAATAGGCCTGCATCCATTATCATTAGTGCATCTCAGCACGCAGGTACATGATGGGGCCTGCCAGCGCATTTGCTCCAGCTCACTGAGCCAGGGGCCATGCTCCATTGCAAATGAGGATGAGGAACACCTGCTCCAGGGTTTTTCGGCAGACCGGAGTCATCCTTCACATCTCATGCAACACTTGTTCTGTCAGAATGCAATGCTGGCACCGGCCAGAGCGGAGCGGGGCTGTGCCAGGCGTCCGACTAAAGATTAGACACTTCCCTGTGGTCTCCTGCTCAAGTTCAGCTTTGAATTATTCTTCTTTTTTTTTTTCAAAGAAAGCTTTTAAAAATTTATCAAGTTCGTATTAGGCATTCAGTCATTATGTTAAGGGTTTAAAAATAAAGATGAAAAAAAGAGAAACTTTGCTTCAGAAATTAACTTCTTTTTTTGGCAATTAGAATGGCAGCATAAAATATTTATTGCGTCTGATAATTTTATTCACAGTGCTGAGTGCTGGCTGTTTGGATACACTTTTTGAGAAAGGTTTTATTTTTGGAAAATTGATTTTTTTTCCCCCCATATTTTTCTTTCTGGCCTTCCGTAACTATTCCCAGTGTTTGTGAGATTTTATTTTTCATTATCTGCACCAGGTGACCCTAGATGTGATCTTGGACACTAACCAAAAGGGGGAAAATATGACAAAATATTGCCTTCTCCAGGCACATGTCTTTCCATGCAGAGGCCTCTGCTTTGGCTGCCCTCCAGAGCCAGGACAAAGGCTTTCCTCATCCTGCTCCAAAAGGCACAATGCTCACTGCCAGCCCCAGGCTCGTTTGCTTGAGGCACTGGAAATCAAAATGAAGGGAGAAAAACCGGTTGGAATTTGAAGAAGCAGCTCTTGAGGTTTGTGATTTACACTGAAGGGCACAGTGAAGGCGGCCACGTGTCCCTCCCATTTCCCTGCCCTGTGTAACAGGGATTTTATGGGCACCGCTGCCTGCCAAAGCTTCTCAGTCCTGAAAAAAAAGGAATCCTGCAAGTGTGACCAGCTGGGAGATGCTGTCAGGCTCATGCACATCCCTTCATCCCAATGGATCAGTCCCACTGGGGAGAGCCCTCCAAATCATTCCCTGGGGAAGGCACTGAGCATCCTCCAGTGACACTTCCCTGGTGAGTGAGGAATCACCTTCTGAGGCAAGGCTGGAACTGAGCTGGAGCAGGAGGACAGCCCCTGCCACATCCTGGCAAAAATGCAGCACCCACATCCACTCCTTGAGCAGAGTCCTCTTTG
This sequence comes from Melozone crissalis, assembly GCF_028551555.1. Classification (NCBI taxonomy): domain Eukaryota; kingdom Metazoa; phylum Chordata; class Aves; order Passeriformes; family Passerellidae; genus Melozone; species Melozone crissalis. The sequence continues at coordinate 1,980,784 of NW_026535797.1, read as the reverse complement.
TCTCCCAGGAAAGCAGAAGGAATGGGAGTTGCTGCTTCTCCAAAATTCAGGCAAGAAAATCTGACTCTGTGCTTGGAACAAGGCTTTAAGTAGGAAATTCCTGTTTGCTTTCCATGCTTTTCTTTTTTCAACAGTTTTTCCTTCCCCACCTTCCCCAGTCCTCCCGTCCACACTGAAGAGGCTTTTGGTTCTGCTTCCAGAGCCTCCAAGAAAATGACAACTGTTTCAGCAGGAAGCCTCATCTGGTGGAATCCAGGTTTCCACAGTGATGAAATGATGCTGGAAGTTACAGACCTGCTGGTTTGGTGCTCTGCCAGGAAAGGGGAGTCCTCAGTTTGTACTTAGGATCCCAAGCTTTATCTCTGCTTTACACCCAAGCATTACAAAGAAATGCTTCCCAGGATCCGTCCTGTTCACCCTTTTAAGAGCTTTGGTGCTCAAATGGAACCTTGGGCTCTCATTCCTCAAGGCGTTTCTTGTCCCTCCTGGGTTTGGGTTCCTTTTGTATGATTCCATGAAATGAGAATGCTGCAGGAAGCGCTGATGTGATTGCTTGTGGATTAGAGATTTGTGCTAAACTTCTGAAGTTTTCTGTATTTTCCATATTATTACACAGGAATAATCTTATTTCTTCTTTTATTCTGGTTACAGAAGGTGCTCAGGGCTGTGCTCACCCAATGCCCTTGGATTCTGCTGGAGATGTCCTTGCCTTCCCCAGGGGATTGTGGTCACTGATAAATCAGTATCACCCACAGAAAAAAGTTTAAAAGTTTGAAATCACCTTGTGTAAATTTTAAGGGAGGTAGAGATAAAAAATCTTCATCTTTTGAAGTCAGTTGTGACATTTTTGAATCTGTGACATACTTCAGCAAAACCAAAAAGGAAGGAGTTGTCCTATGAGGTTGGAGGGACCATCCACCCACCCAGGGCTGTTGGGAAGTGATGGGATCTGCAGTGGGAGCTGAGGGAAAAGTATGAAAAGAGGCCAAACATAGAGAAATCTCACAGATTGCAATGGCAATTTGGGAGGAAAAATTATTCCAGTTGCATTTAACAGATAGCAAAATTAGTATTTACCCTTTTCCTTGTTTAAGGCAAATTTCCAGGTCTGCGCCTTTTGAAGGATTTGGGTTTGATTTTTTTTTTTTTTTTTTCTCATTTACTATTATTTTAATTTTAATTTCTATCCATTCAATGAGAGCTGCTCAAAGTTCATGTTGCTAAAACACTGGAAAGGCCAATTTTCCACTCATGCAGGTCTGAAAATCCTGGTGAAGAGCTATTCAGAGGAATGGCAGTAATGCAGAATAGGGATGTGTATATGGTTGATGCAGGCTAGACATAGGGATATTTAAATTAGAAACACGAGCAGGAAAATGAGGGTTTGGGTTGGAGTTTCCAAGGAGTAACTCTAGAGGAATGTCTGGAGGACTCTAGAGGGAGCAATCCCTTGGGATCAATCTGTAAGGCTGAGTTTGGGAAAAGGCAGAATCAGGAAATGAGAGACAAGCCTGATAATTGTCTGGGGATGTTAAAAATTCTCCGTTTTCTTCTGTCACAGCAGAAATAAACAATGTCTTCTATTTTTTTCCTTTCCCATTCCATAGGGAGGGCTGGATCCTGCTGGGACTCTCATCCCACCCTGCAGGGAAGAGCTGCAGAGGGATTTATAGAATATTGTTATTGGCTGGGAGTGCAGTGATGCTCCCTTGGTGCTTGGAGAGTTTCTTCCACAGCACCCCAAACTCCAGGTGCAAGCACCACTCTGGGCCTCAGCATCCTTGAAAATATCACCTTTCAAAGTTAATTATGCGACATGAGCAATAAATATTTAAAATATATCAGATATCAAAAATTTTTAAGCACAGCCTTGAAGCCCAGGGTGTGTTTACACGCTTTGCTGACTGAACAGACCTCAATGTGGGTTTTTAAAATCCCAATCCCATCGGGGTGTCAAGCAAACAACACCTCCACCCAACTTCCATGTGCTTTAAATACATGGATGCTGCTGGATTTGGCTGTTGGCTGGAGAAAGAGCTGAATCTAACTGAGAAATTCCAAGTTTATGAAATTCCTAACCTCGTTTCTTGCATTGTGCTGCAGCCTTGCCCTGTGATGATCCATCCCTTCATCCCAGTGATGGAATGGCTGCAGCCAGACGTGCCAGGGAGCCCTGAGCCCGTGATGTGACTGCCCAACCAGACGTGGAAACCTCATCTCTGGAGGTGAGAGGCTCATGCATTAACCCACTTGTGCTGCTGCATTTTTAAAGCACTTTTTTTAATGTTGAAAAGAAGAAAATCGTCCCATATTTTGGGACAAAACCCAAAAAGCATCAAGGATTGAAATAGATGGTGCTGACAGAAATTCAAATGCAAAGAGAAGTTGGATTGGGTGTATTCTGGTTTATTTTGGGCGGGGTTATTCAGCACTCTGCTGTTTTGAGGTGCTGGGAGTTGGATGCCAGGGCACCACCACCCCACTCCCAGTGCCAGAACACAGCATATCTTCACCCCAAAAAGCCAAATTGAGGTTTTGGCTGAAGGAACACCTTGTATGTGATATTTGGCTGGTTAGCCACTGTCTCCTCAGCTATTTTCCTGCACTTTCTCTCCTCCCTGTCCCACAATTTGATTGTTTAAGTGCAGACTGCAATATTTAACACCAAATTTCAATGTTCTGCTCAGGTTTTTCTGTCACCTGTGGCTGGATGCTGTGATGCTGGATATGGGGAGGGGATCAGGGGGCTCTTTTGACAATTGTGGAGCAGGCTGGGATGCACCAACACATCCTGTCCATGGCTGCACCAGCTCACCTGGTGCTGCCTCACTTTCCCCAAAGAATTTTCCCTGTGTCAGTGCAGAGCCCTGGTTTTGTGAAGCACATGGGTGGAGACAGGTCTAGGACAAGAAAACTCTTATTTATACATGTGGCCTCATCAGGATTTGTGTCAAAGTCTCTGGAGATGCCCTCCAGCTTCCTTAAATTTCATTTTTTAATAATGAAGATAATTTTGAGTTTTACAAGCCCAAAAATGTCTAAACCTAATAAACATTTTATACACATGTCAAAAGATGCTTCAGAAGCAGCCAAACCATGGATTTTTTAACAACTGAGGGGGGGATAACAACAAAAATCCACAACACGCTCCTTGCTTGCCAAGTTCCTGCAGCCTGAGTGAATTTTTAGAGATGAGTTACAAACCCCAGATTAACGGAGCTTTAATGGAAGTGCTGACACTTCCTAAATCTGGAGCCACCCTACAACAACCCCACATCCCACTGCTGATTCCCAGTGGGGGAATAATGCAGCACTTGAGGGAATTAATATACGGAGGGTCTCCCGAGTGTTTTCGCCCTCCTTTCTCATGCGAGCTTGCAGGGAAGGGATTTGGCAGGAGGATTTGGCAGCCTGGCAGCTCGTGGGGGAACAAAAACCAGCAGCTATCAGTGCAAAACGGAGCGGCCTCTGTGGCTGGTGGCCACCCAGCCCCGCTGGCCCCCGCTTCAAACACACAGAGCTGGGTTTGTGGTGGGGCTTAGGAGGAAAGGCTCTTAGGGCCACCATCCAAGGGCTGGAGTTATCTCCCGTTGGAAACGCCGCTTATCGATTCTTTGATGGTTTTTAGGGAGGTGTTTGCATCAAGAAGGCGGAGTGGTTTGGTTTCCCAGGGTTGTTCCACGCTGAGGAGATGGATTTGGGGCTGTGTGTCTGTGTTCAGACCTGCAGCTCCTCTGCGGGGTGTACGTGGGGATGCGCAGCAGCATGTGAGGAAAGCCTGGCTGGTACACAGCAGCTGGCTCACTTTTATCACCAGCTTTGCCATAAAACATCCCATTTTAATAATCAAATTAGAGCCGAGGCAAACCTGCACAGGTGAGAGGAAATGTGCAAGCGTGATCAAAACCACATTTCTGATTCAGGACGGAATCGCAGGCTACAGGGAGGTACATCTGTAAATTATACAGGAAGCTTTCTTCAACAACTGATTCACCCTGACAGTTTTACTGGAGTATATGAAAATTAGTATTAAAGATGTGATATGTAGGCTTCTTTCCAGGAATTCCAATCTGGTTTCAATAAAATGAAAACACTGATTGGAAGTGAAGTTGCCTTCCGGTTTTGCCTTTGGCTATTATGTGTTCATTCGTGAAATGACTGAATTCCACAACTACTTTTAATATTCACCTTTTGAGTTCATCTCCCGCACTGGACACATTGGAATGATTAAAATAGCACCGACTCCTGAAGCCGGATTCTCTTTAATTTGAAACAGCCTGGGTGCTGAGGACGAAAAAATATTAAAAAAAAAATGAATGCTCTGTTAAGTCCATCCTTTCTTAGCGTCCAGATGCTTCAGTGAGTGTTTAGGGTGGAATACTGATAAAGAAGTGGATGAAACATCCCTGAATGACTGTGAAAGAGCGCAGCTCCATGGTCCCTGTCCCTCCAGGTTGCTGCTCCTGGTGGTTCCTGCTGGCTGGAAGGTTTGCATGCTCTGATGCTCTGGGTCTCTCCGTGCTTTGGCAGCTGCCTGGCCCTGCACATCAGTGCCACTGTGTGCTGAGCTCCTGCCAGGGACAGGGCCTGGGAAAAGGGGTTCAGAGCAGAGATTTGGGACCAGCAGATGTAAATATTGAAGATATTTGAGTTTCACAATACAAACTGTTGCGTTCCAGCTTATTGTTCCAAGCGGGTTTTGCACGCTGAACCTGCGGGAGCTCCGTGCCAGATGAGCAGAGCAGCTTCTTGCAGAGCATGAGTGGTTTTATGTGTTGAGGAGCTCATAAAGAAATCCAAATTCCCTTGGATTTGCTAACACCTTCCAGGCTAAGCTTGCTGTATTGTCCTGGAGATGGAAAATTGGATCTGCTGCTTTTAGGGAGGTGCTGGCTGGACCAGCCGTGGGGCAGAGCTCAGTGTGGCACCCAGGGTGCTCACCTGGGCTGCCATGACTTAATTGCAGTTGGTTAGACAATTACATTTCCTTCATTATTTTATGTGGAAAAGCTCGTTCTCCTTCATTATTTTGTGCTGGAAAAGCAGTGACTCCCTCATAAATCTCCCCCAGTGCCTGTTTTGTTTTTGCTGGGGAAGAACCCCCAATCCTTGCTCCCCATGTTGGTGCAGTTTCCTCCCTGCTCTGGGGTTGTGGGAATCTTTGGCACCCTTTTTTCAGGGAGTTTAGGGGGGTTTTTCTCCTCATCACCCCTGGAGGTCCCAACCACAGGATCCACCACAGCTGACCCGAGGTGCTGAGGACTAAAAGGACATCTACAATAAACTGTAATATTAAAAACTTTAGCACCTCTGTGGAACAAAGGAAAGCCCAGCGAAGTAATTTCAGCCTGTGTATTCAGTCACCTCTCTGGCAACCTCTGCAATGAGTATTCTGGCAAGTTATCTCACTGAGGGAGAGCCTGACTTTCTGCAGTTGTCCAAGGCAATCTTTGATTAAATTTTGGATGCTGTTACTTAGACACCCGCTCCTGATGCACTTACCATATTTTGCAAAGAGAAGGTCTCTGTGAATTGAAAATTTCTGGTTATGTGCATTCAAGGTCATGCATAAAACAGCATCTAGGATCACGGAAAGTTGAGGAATTTAATCAAAATGCTGCTCTATAGTTTGGTGTGTTTTGTAGGATTAGCAGGGGCACCAATAATGCTGTCAATGCAGAGCTCATTTGGACACTTGTGAATTATTGAGCTGCAGAGCAAACCTCAGCACAGCCTAAATCAACAGTTTTCCACAGTGCTGTTGGCAACAGAAGTTCCTGATGGCTCCTCTTTCGCACTGGAGAGGGACAAAATTGCAGTAGGAGGTTGTTTGGGGAAAAAAAAAGCAGTTGCAGGCTTTGGGATATCTGACTCGGTATTTTTGAGGCTCACCAGAAAGAGGCAGAACAGCAGTCTTATACAAATTTAAGAAATTGTCACTCCTAGAGGAAGTAGAAGTTTAAACTCAATATTTTAAAATGCAGCAAAGTTCACCCAGTGAATCTGCAGGACCCCCCCTTTAGTGACTGCTCCACACCCTGTGTCCCAAAGCCCTGGGAATTCTGCAAGGAGCAGTGGGGGAAGGTTGGTGATGGGAGGGATGACTGGAGGGTCTGGAACATCTTCCCTGTGGGAATTCTCTAATCCAAGGTTGTCAGCAGGACTGCACTCAAAGCACGTGGCAGAGGCAGGGGACATTTGAGAGATGCTCTGCAAACTCCTTCTTCCCTTTTGGTGGCATTTCATGAGAGAGGAGGTTGGATGGGAGATAAAGGGGTTTTCTAAGGTACCAGTAAAAAAAAAAGAAAATTCTATCCTGATGTATTTTGTGGAAATACTGCATAGAATTGAATGCAGTCCATGACACTTTTTCACCTTTGTCTTCTCCTTAGGTGTCATAGACAACTCCGAGCAAGGTGCCCTTAATGAACTGACATCATGGAACTGGGATTGCTGAATCATCCTGAAAAAATTCAGAGTATTGAGGTACCCAGAACTTTTTCCCTCCTTTGGAAAGTCTGATTCTCTAATTAAAGTTAATTTAGGAAATGAACTATGTTTGATGTGTGTGTTAGCATTTATATCAATATTTAATGAGTGTATTAAACACATAGATGGCCCTAGACATGAATATGTTCATGACCTTAAGTCCAAACATTCTCCCTTTCCCCCAAAAGACACCAAATTCTTTTTGGCATTATTTAACTTTGTATTATTTTCCTAAATGCTGTAGGTGGTTTTCCCAACTTCAATGTTCTCCAAACATCCTCTGCTCCGCTTCTCTTCTGAATTTCAGGAACTGATTCAATGCTCTCAGAGCTCAGTGTGGTGGCTACATAGCCTTGCCTTATCTTCCTCTTTTCATTAACAAATTTTTGAAGATGTTTATTTTAAACTTGTTTATTTTAAAACTGTTTGTTATATATTTTTAAATGGGTAAATAGTCCAAATGTTTTCTAATGAACCACACCTTGTCTCCCTAAACAATGACATAAAACTCAGCCAAGCCAAGCGTGAGCTCTTCCTTAAGGAGCAGGTGTAAAGGATGGGTTTGCAGAATGGTTTTCATTGCTTTCCTGGGCTCTTCCATGTTGCTGCCTCAAACTGGAAGTGGCTGTCAGGTGAAATAAGGAATGTAGCCTAAGGAGCATGGGGCTGGGGATGTGGAGCCCTCTCCCTTCCCCTAAACGCCCCTTCAAGCTGCTCCCAGTCTTCAGCATCCCCCCCTCCCCAAATCTTGGATCCCTCCCCCACAAACACTGCTAACTACTAACTCATAAAACATATCAGCTGGGTTTATTACTTTTAACCATCTTTCCAATTGTGCTATAAAATAAAGGCAGATGCCATTTTAAGATCTTATTATTATCAAGGGCCAACTCCTCCAGCAGCACCTGCTTAGCAGCAATCTGCTTGTTTATAGTCCCTTTTTTATAGGTGACAGTTTAAGGTGGCTGTTCTCCTGTTACAAAGAGTTCTTTTTAATGTGGCAGAAGTGGCACGCACAGTAGGTGAGCTCCTTTCTTTCATCCAGTGATATTGAGACAGGGTCGCAGGTTCACCTGTGATTTTTGCTTGACAGCTTCGCCACACACATCAGGCTCTGCCAAATGCTCCGCCATTAATTTATGATTTAAAGTAATTAACTTTTGCTGATTAAAGTAATTATTTCAAGTGCATTGCACTCAGGCCCAAATGATGCTCACAGCCCCCTCTCCAGTTTGAGCTAGCAGCATGCCAAGTGCTTAAAAGCTGCACCAGGGAGCTCGCGGTGGCTTCTGCCAGTCTAACAGATCTGCCATGTTTATGGCTGACTTGTACTAACTGCTCATTTTAATGCCGAATCCTGGCAGAACATTGACACAGTGTGAAACCTTCATCCGGTAAACAAGACAAGCTTCAAATTGGTGACATCGATGACAGTGGAAACTGTTTAAATGAATCTTGCCTCCAGCCTTCCAGAGGTATTATGTTTTTGAGCGCTGCTCCTTCTCCAGATTGGCTGTTAAACAATTTACAGCTTTATCCAGCCTCTGCCTTTAGCGTTATGCAGGTGCAAAATTTAGCTTTCTTTGCTGGATTAGAGGCCAAAAATAATATCTCTGACCTCCCCCCTCCCTCAGAAAAAACCCCACCCAGACCCCACCAAACTCTTTTAAAGCGGCTTCAGAGAGAAACATGCAAAAGGAGTTTCCTTTGAAAATAAATCTGCCCTTTTGAAAGCATACACGGGTTGGGAAGCTGCCTGGCATGTCCTGAAGTTAACATGTTTTGTGTGGGAGCCAATGTTGGCTGGTTTATTGTGCCTTCCCTGAGCAGGAGAAGGATGCACAGCGGAGCACCGGGCGGGATCGCGTGGAACTCGGCCAGTGCCGTGCACCACGGCAACGAGCTTTGTCTCACTGGCACCAAATGTTCTCAAAACTTACCTTTAGGGTTGTGTTATTTTTTTTTTTTTTTTTGTTTTATTTTTTTTTTTTTCCTCCCTGGAGAAGTTATTCCTTGGGAATATCCTCTTGTAAAAAGCTGTAGGGTTTTGGCTGCTGCTCGCTGAGTGAAACCGAGCAAACTGATGGTTAAATCTCTAGGAATAAAAATATCCATGCTGGAAAAAATATATTTTCAGTACTGTAAATACATTGAGCTGTTTTTCCCCCCCTTATTTATTTATTTATTTATTTATATAAAATTTTAATTTGGGAGAGATAAGGGAAACAATTTTTATCAGGGAGGGGCAGTGTGTTTTTTCCTGCTTTGCTGAAAAGACTGTCAGTTTTAAAAAGCTACTCACATAATCCCTCTCTCCTCTTCCAGTGCAACTGTAAAGAAATCTAATTTCATCTGTAATAAAGCACCTGATGGGCAGTGATCCCTGGCAAACAATATTTCAGCTTAATGCTAAGCATTGAAAAAACATCATCGAAAAATAAAGATGCCAAGAAAAATCATCTGCGTGTAAGCTTGGCAGCAGTCCTCAGAAACGGGAGGGATAGCTCGACAGTGAGCCTGATTTGGGGGTTTTCTCCCTTTTTTTTTTTTTGGTAATGAATGAAGTGTGGAGGGAAGGGAGGCAGCGGCGAGGGAGGAAGGGCTCAGCCGCGCTCCCCGCGCGCCTCGCGGGTGAACGCTGAGCTCGCTGCCAAACCTGGCGTTTCTGAGCTGCGAGGGAGCCCAGGCACTGAGCGAGGAGCACCAAAATCACTTCGACAGCCCCTGCCATGGGTGTGGTGTGTCCTCCTCCCATCCTCTCCCTGTGCAAGGCGGGCTGTAACTCACCCCAGAGAGAGTTTTGCAGAAAACGGCAATGCTGCTTTTTAAGAACTGATTGGCAAGGGTGGTTTGAAAATGCTTGTCAGAAATAAGAGAGACAAAGGAGTTTCACTGGTTTGGTTATTTTTACTTTTTTTTTTTTTTTTTGTTTGTTTGGTTTTTTTTTTTAATTTCTAGGTCTCCACATATAATCACAGAATGATTTGGGGTGGAAGGGGACCTTAGAGATCACTGAGTTCCAAATCCCTGCTATGAACATCTTCACATCCAATAATGTCTGCAGTCTCTGAAGATGTAATAGGACTGGAAAACTAATCTTGGAACATTTTTTTCAAAGCAAAACACACCTAGGATTTACTCAGGACCTGATCCAAACTCCCGTGAGATGGTCAAGAGCCAGTTGGTGGCCTTAGCATCGCTTGCCTCTCCTGTGCTGTCTGCAGTTTTTCCAAGCTCAGCTGATCCTCTCGCGCTGGCTCAAAGAAACTGATCATAATCCTCAAAGTGTTCCAGCGAGGATAAGAGCAGGATTTGATGCTACAGGAATTGTGAGTGGCTGTGCTTGGCATGGGAGAGGTTGGCAAAGCTTGGATCTCACAGTAACAGGAGCAGCGGTGCCACCTGGGCTGGGAACACCAAACACTGGTTTAAGTCAGGGTATTAGAGGTGCCTGGCTCCCACTGGCAATGCCAGGGATTTAAATGGGTATTTTTAAATATTTTTAGGCGCTGGATGGGTGTTGGACTGGTTCTGGATAGGGCAAGCTAGGGATGCTCCTGTTGGGAAAGGAGAACCCACAATAAAATCCTGTCTCAGTCCTCCAGTTGAAGACATCCTGAGACATGACAACAGTGAGAAATCTCAATATCTGCTCTGTGAAAAGTGCAACAGACACCAGGTAAAAACTACCAAGAATTCAGAATTCCAGCATGTAGATGTGAAAGGCATATTTGAATTTAATTCCTCGGAATGATGAGAAGCATAAAAGTCCCATTATGGAATGGCACAATGTATTAGCAGTTGTAGGTGTTAAATCAAACCAAGGTACAGGATGTTAATGGGCAAAGTGACTGTGTTTAAACAGTTGTCTACTTATTAAATCTCTAATTAAGGACATGCAAACCAAGTGGTGAAAATTTTTCCACTAAACATGATAAATTGTGATTAGCAGAATGTTTTTAATGTGCTGCAGAGCAAGCCAGTTTTATTAAAAAAAGAGCAGAAGCCACCCAAATTTCTCCCAGCAGCTTTACCTGTAATGACAGCGGTACCTCTACAGGTCACAATAAATTGATTTTCTCTGTGTGTATTAACCCCTGACTGCAGTTTGAATCCCATTTTTTCTGTTTTTTACAGCCCTTCTTTACAGCATCTTTTGGGATTTATCTCAAACAGGCCAGACAAGCTGGAAGTGACTTTTTGGAAGCTGCCTCATGACTTTCTGCCTGGATTGCGTGTGATGGGAGTGTAAGTATTTTCCTGCTACAGCACACCCCTCCATAGGAATAAGTGCACTTACTTGACTCAATCAGCCATCTGTGACTCCATCAGCCACAGTGGAAACTAATGGTAATTGCCAATTGTTAACCAGACAATAGCAGATGCTAACTTTAATATCCAGCAGTGCTCTTCCGAGCATCTTTTATGGAGACATGGCCTCACTTTAATACGTGTTTTCTTTCCCCAAAATAAGGCAACTTAGTGAAGGCTGATTAGCCTAGGGAGCTATGTGACTTGAAGCAATGAACTTCCAGGAATGGCAGCCCATGTGCTGTTTCTGAGCCATAATGTCTAGAATGTGAAAATTTAGAAGACTGGATTTAAAATTCTTCTCCGAATGCAATTTTTTTTCCCAGTGAAATTTCACAAAGAGCCATGTCCTGGATGCTAACATGAGAGCAATGCCTTTCCTGGCAGTGTCCTTGCCTCCTATTAGATAATCAATTAGTCTCAGAACATTAAAAAGCAAAATGCTGCAACAGGATTTTCCACCAAATTCAAAAATATTTACTAAAGGATTTCATTGCTGCTGTTTATTTACATGGAAGCCTGAAGGCCGCACGACATAATGCTGCTGCTCTGGCACCAAGACAGCTCTGCAGCCTGGGCCCCGAAGGACATCTGGAGTTTCTGGGTCACAGTGGTTCCTTTTTGCAGAAATTTGCTCGCAGGAAGTAATGAATGAGCCCATTTTCACTTCGACTGGGGCCTGCAGTCTACGGGAGACATTAGGAGCAATTTGTAGTCAACGTGCAGGTCTGTTCCATCTAAAATATTATCAATGAGCTTGTCAACCCGAGCCTTAACCTTCTTTGTTATTTTCATCTGCTCCTCTCTCAGATGTCTCTCCTCGTAGCCATAACCTCTGAAGACTGGCAACAGGATGTCATACACCTGTTTTGCTCAAGGCTGGGACTCGGAGCCCTGCGCGAGGTTGTGTCGGCATTGGCTCGCTCGCTGCTTTGCTCAACGTATATGTCAGAATGTCAGATGATCGTTGTTGTATCTGCAGCTGTTGCATGAGCACAGTGCCAGGGGCACAACTTTCCTGCAGTGAGCTTTAATTTGCTCTCCCCTCCCTGAAGAGCTCCGGCGCTTCACCTTGCTGCTGCCGCTGCAGCTGGAGGAGAGCTCAGCCCGCGTGCAGCTGGGGCTGCGGCACGGGAGGGAGGCAGGGAGGCAGGAGTGAAGGAAGGCAGGCAAGGAGATGGGCAAAGAGACTGGGAGACTGGGAAGGGGGCAGAGAGGCAGGGGTGGAGGCAGGGGTGCAGGGATGGAGGTAGGGGTGCAGGGATGGAGGTAGGGGTGCAGGGATGGAGGCAGGGGTGCAGGCAGGGGTAGACATGGAGGCAGGATTTGAGGCAGGGATGCAGGGAAGGAGGCAGAGAGGCAGGGAAGGAGGCAGAGAGGCAGGGATGGAGCCCGGGGTGCAGGCAGGGGTAGACATAGAGGCAGGATTTGAGGTAGGGATGCAGGGATGGAGGCAGGGATGCAGGGATGGAGGCAGGGATGCAGTGATGGAGGCAGAGAGGAGGGATGGAGGCGGGGATGCAGGGATGGAGGCAGGGGAGGCAGGGATGGAGGCAAGAGTGCAGACAGGGGTAGACATGGAGGCAAGAGTTGAGGCAGGGATGCAGGGATGGAGGCAGAATTTGAGACAGAGTGGCAGGGAAGCAGGCAGGGAGGCAAAGCAGGGAGAAACGGAGGTCTAGAGGCAGGGAAGGAGGGAGGCAGACAGGGATGGAGGCAGGAATTGAGGCAGAGTGGCAGGGAAGGAGCCAGGCAGGCAGGGAGGGAGAGAGAGAAAAGGAAGGGAAACAGGGATGGAGGCTGAGAATCAGGGATGGAGACAGGGAAGCAGGCAGAGAAGAAGCCAGGAAGGCAGGGAAGGAGGGAAACTGAGGCAGGCAGGGAGGCTCAGCACAAGCCAGGGCACAACCTGGTGGAGGTGCTGCAGACTGTTATTTGCATCTTTGCTCAATGAGGCATTTTCCTAATTGTTTGCAGGAAGGAATTGTGAACACTGAGGGATTTATATTTGTGTGAGTCAATCTGTAGTATATTTGGAAGCTGTTCCAACAGAGCTACTCGTAGCCTAAATAAGCCATAACCTGCCAAGATATTCATGAGAGATCTGACTAGGTTTTTGACTGCTCTCAGAATTAGGTTGACAATCAAAACAGATGTAGAATGAGACTGCAACTGGATTGCCAAAGGCAAAAAGCTCCTGTCAAATTCTTTAAAGGAGGGAGTTGATAAACCACTGTAATACATGGGAATAGTGGACATTAGTGACTAGACAAGGACACATATGTCCACCTTCAGTTTTGCTCGGGACTGTGGATTTGTTTCTCAAATTAGTTAGCAAGGGCATTGGAAAAAATGCTTTAAAAAACACAGGTAGTGAAAGTTTAAAAAGACACAGCATTGCTGCATGAATATTACAAGATGTTTCTCAGGGTTTTTTAAAAATACGTGTTTTTGTGGAATTGCTGCATTGCTGAGTGACAAATTGGGAAGGAACACGTCATCTGTAATTTAAAAGAAGAAAACAATAGAGAGTTTGATTAAAAAGCAACACAATTCTGTATTACTGGATATTTCTTGGTTACATTTATTATTAAGGGAGACATGAAGCATTTTGTCTTTCACTTGAAATGTTAACTAAATCAAGATTAAATATATAAAACAGGACTTCATCTTTAATAAGGAGAATGGACGCAGTGGGCTAATATGTACATCTGTATCTTGTCTAAGAGTTTCAACTCATAATTCCTGCATCCAGGTTTTTGTAACAGAGGGAAAAGGAGAGTTTTGGAGGATGCAACACAAATGTGAAAGATATTGGTGGGAGAATAAAACAACTGCTTTGCAGCTGCCTGCTGGGCAAAATCCCTGGCTGGAAGGACATCTCTGGGTGCAGGGTTCCATATGGTGGGGCTTCATGGTGTTTCAGGACAGGGATGGCTGATGAACATGGAATGACACCTTTCCTTGGGGAAAATGCTGAGTCATTCAAAAGGGAGATATCAACAAACAGGGTTTGTTTCAATGAATATCCCAACTTGAAAAATTATAGAACAAATCACAGAACAGTTTTCAAAATGTTTTACTAACTAATATAATTTTTTAAATAATATTTTTTAAAATTATCTTTGTTCCTCAAATGCAGCATTTTGGTGTTACTTAGGTGTCTTTCAAACAGAAAGACATTTCAGAATCATATTTAGAATAACATTTTAACCGCAGGAATATTTTAAAGGATTTTTTTCTGTGCAGAAGGCTGGTTGCCTTATTTTATTTCTCAAACAGCTGTGCAGGGGTCTGGATGGTGATGGAGTTGTGCTCCTTTCCCCCAAACCTACCTCCCAAATATTGCCACCCTCCCCAGGTTTTTCTGTATAGAGGCTAAAACATCCAGACCACTTCTTGAATCCTCTAGCTCTGCTCAGGACCTGCCCATGCGCATCCTCCAGCTCCAGGCAAAGGGCTCTGCGTGGTCTCCTTCAGATTTCTGGCTAATCTGGCTAATCCTGAGCCAGAGCAGCTGGGAATGTGCCTGTCAGGAGCTGGCTGCCAGCCCGAGCCTGGCAAGTTGGCCGGGTGGTCACTTGGCACACGAGGGCCGTGGCACCGAGCTCGCCGGCGCTGCCCAGCTGAGCGCCCGCGGACCCGGTCCCTGCTGGCAGAACCACTCTCCCTGCTCCAGCAGTGAAGATGGATTGGTCCAAGTGGAGCGTCAGGTCTGCAGGGCCAAAAATAAGCTGGAAATGTGAGTTCAAGCCATCCTGGCCAAGTCCTCCTCTGCACAGGCAGGACATTGTCCCATGGGGACCTTGGAGCACCTCTGGGCTTACAGAAACCCCCGGAACAAAGTGTTCATGACATTTCTTTTGGTTCAGATGCCACTTCTCTTCTTTCCAGGAGGATCTCTCCCCTTTATTAATGCCTCTATAATCTGTTTAATTAAAATTAAATCTATTTTTGATACCTCACGACCAGATCCTACCCCGTATTCCCGAGTGAAGGACGTATTCCCTCCACTGCAGCGTGAGGCAATGTTATTTCTTCCACTGTATTTCCAATCAAGTTGGGCAACGTTCACTTGTCATTTTTTTTCTTCGTTAGTATTCAATGCTTTCATATCCTGGTTAGATCTTGATAGGAAAATATAAAAACATGTCAAGAGACTGGTTCTGTTACAAATGGAGTGCAAAAATGATTTTGGAGAAAGCCCATTTGTGTGTGATTTCTAACCTAATTCTGCAAACCCTGGTGGTTTGGAGAGTTTAGCATCCAGAGGTTTGGGCGTTTGCCCAAACTAACCCTAAAAAGCAAACCTTTGGCTGCCTGCCTTTCAGTTGAGTGTGTGATATAAATAGCTGTGCTAGGAACAAACAAAGGAGGTATTGCATGGAGCAGCCAAGAGAGACCACGTGAGCCTCTCCATCAGGCCAGGTTTTGCTCTCCCACTTGGAGACATGCTCCTACTTTTCCTGATGCTCATGCAGTGGTGACTGGATGAGCAAGGCAGTGAGTCTTCAGCACTTTTATCTTTCTTCAGCTTCTGTGAAGACTCACTACTCAACCCCCTAAGAAAAAACCCAAAACCAAGTAATTTAAAAACTACTGAATAAAGTACTTCTCATTATGGCTTTGGTGGTTTTATTGTAGAGCTGCAGTTTTAGATGAGAAGTATCACAATGTTGTAGCAAGACCAGACTAGAGAGGAAGGGTTCAGACCTGCTTTATCCCTGCACCCCCGTTCAGGTGAAATGACATTTGGTGTTTTCTTCAATATTTCACAGCTTTTTGTTGTCTTTTCCTAGACTGGTTCATGTCATTGCCTGAAGTTCTAAATAAACCTTTATCTGTACTCACAAGTTTAGCCTTGACCAGGTAATAGCCTGGAATATATCAGCTTTAGATTTGGAGAAATCTAAAGCCAAATGCTCAGGGAAAGAGTGGAGTCACTAAACCTGAATGAATTCATAAATCTGTAATTGTGCCACTTGGGGACAGGGGGCAGTGGTGGCCTTGGCAGTGCTGTAAGTCTTGATCTTAGAGAGCTTTTCCAACTCAAACAATTCTGTGATTCCAGGATTCTGTGGGCTCTTGTTATGACTTTCCTAGTATCCATTTTTGGGGTGTTTCGGTCTGTGTTTGTGTGCAGAAAGCAATGCGGAAAAACAGGAGCAAACACCAATTTGCCTTTGAAAGGGCAGGATTTCCAGGGAAACCAAGTGAAATTTCACATCCCTGGCAAAACCCCTGGGCGTCCTCACAGCTCAGCTGACATCCAGATATTCATGGGAGGCGTAGGAAGAATCGGGCTGCTTTATCTGCGCCACCTTTCTCGTGTTGCCCCTTTCTTTGCGGCTGCTCCTCCTTGATGGAAATTTGCTGTAAAATTGCCACTCCACCAAACCTTTCTTTCCCTTGTGTGCTTTCCCTGACCCCCTGCTCCTTCCATTTGGCAGAGCCGAGCAGCCAGAGCCCTAAATCACCCCAGCAGCCGTGGCTGGGGCACGGTGCCTTTCCCTGGATTCCAGCTGGCGGCCGCTCCCAGCTCCTGTTTTCCCGACTCCCGCGGAGACAGACAATTCTCACGCTGTCCAAAAGCCAAGGGCTGAGCTACTGATAAAATCCCTGATGGATGGTGGAAGGGCTTTTCCATAATTCCCCATTCCTAATCAATGAGTGTGTTTGACATCCCGGCAGGTCAGCGTTGGAGAATAGCTGTCGATAGTGCTGAAAGGAAATGGGAAACTCTTACACCATTGATGGGAGTTGGTTATTGATGTCATCACTCCTGTCACTCACTGATAAATTAAGCCCACAGTGACTTCCCTCCAAGCTGGAAAGCCATGGATTTGAAAATAAACATCAGTCAGTTGAAAATCACCATGCAATCGAGGTGATGTTAACTCCAAGTGATGATGAATCTTGGATTTTCTCCTGCCTATTTCCATATTTCACCCCCATAAAGGACATGTGGGCAGTTGGCCTGTGCCATTTGGGATAAGGTAGAAATTTGGATTTCAGCAAGGGACTGGATAACTGGTGTCTTGTTCTCAAACTGCTCTATGGATGGATCTATGTGTCAAGTGTGTATAACAATGGCTGTAACAATATGTTGCCAATTTCCTGCGACAAAACTCTGATAACTTATCAACTCTAGCATTGTGCAGAACGGCCTTTAAGAGATACTTTGTGATCTTTTATTGTGATCTTTTATTCAGCAGCAAAGTGAGAAGTGGGAATGTGGGTGATGTCCCTTTTCCCTTCCTGGCTCCTGGCTCCTGGAGGTCTGGTTTCCAGAGAGCAGCGAGGAGCGGCAGCACCCGCACCTGTGTCCCCGACAGCTGGCACGCTCTGCCCGCGCCACAGCCGCCATCTGTGCCAGCGCCACGCGCCACCGACGGGGCCGGGGGAGGCAGGAGCAGCAGAGTGACTCCACACCGCCACAGAGGTGGGCCTGGGGACTGGGATCTGCTCTGGGTGCAGTGCTGGCCTCTCCTCAATGAAAGCTGTTGCTGGTCAGACAATTAATTACAGGCGTTCTGGGTGGGTTTAAGGACTTTAAGCACCCAGGGGGTTTTGTTTCTGGAGAGGTTATATGGAGTTGTTTGGGCTCTGAGCAGTCTGGTTTAGTGAAAAGTTTCCTTCCCATGGTGGTTGGAATGGGATGATCCTTAAGGTCCCTTCCAACCCAAACCCTTCTCTCTGCAAGCATCAGGTATTTTTCTGATACATAGAGATCGTTTTTCTATAGAAACTGAATTCCTCCAAGGAAAGAGACCATTCACAAATAATTTTTCTTTTACATTATGTGAAAGAAAGAGCTCAGCACCTCCGTGTGAAAGGAAGAGGTCCCCCTGCATCTCCACAAACCCCTTCAAGGTGCCCCTCATCCAGGTCAAAGCCAAAGGTAGGGTTTTCTACTCCATCCTGGAATCCTGGCAGCTCCTTGTTGCTGCCTGGCTTGGCACAGCCTGAAATGGTGGCAGAGAAAAACCTCTGCACTTAGAATTGCAATAAGCAATGGGCCTGTGGTCTCCCCTCTGGGATGCTGTCGCTCCTGCAAGGGTGGAGATTGCTGAAGGTGGAGAAATACAGCAAGGCTTCTGCTCCTCTGTAGGTGGGATGGCCAGAGTGACCCTCTGTCTCAGGGGCAGTAGCTCTCCAGAACAGCCCAAAGGTGGGAAAACGGAACTTTTCTCCCCACTTTTTGCTTTGTTTTCCTTTCAGATGCAGTGGGGCACCAGGAGGACATTGCAGAGCTGTTCCCAGCCCTGTGTGGCAAATGCTGTGGCTGTCAGTCCCCTCGGGGCAGGGGGAAATGAGCTCCAAACAAATGCTTCTCTGCAGGTGCAATCCACATAAGTGCGTTTTTGGATCATGGTCCAGGTTTGCATCCTTTGTGAGACCAGGAATGTGCCAGGATGAGTTGGTTTTTATCAGCCCAGCACCTCTCCATTGAGCAGAGACAGAGTTGGGAGCAGTACACATCAAAGAGAGGGGAATTAATGAATGAGAAAACCTTGACATTTACACAATTTAGGCATGTTACTTTTATTTAAGTTTTTTTTTGTGTGTGCAAAGGGTGCAGAACCCTTGGTGAATAGACCTGTTAATGCCTCTTGCTTTTTGTGTTTATATGTGCCAGGTCTAATAATTGTCACGTCAACCTAAGTGAGAAACATCCAGACACGTTCATGGGAGAAGCCGTGGGGCTTTAGTTCAAGTGACTCCTGTTCCTCCTGGGTGGGGAAGAGGGAAGGGCAATAAACAACAGGAATTTGTTCCTTTCTCAGCACCACGGTGTACCACGTGTAAAAATGTAGGACTTTGGAAGCCATTAATTATACATAACGTCAATAACAAATCTTAATAGAACTTAAAGTGACAAAAGCGATGACATTTAAAAAATCAGCTTCCCCAACCACGAGTCTGGGACCATCAGGGAAAGGGAAAAGGCTGGAAACATGCTCTGGACATACAGTAATTGCCACTGCCATTTTCGGATTTCATTAGAGAAAACTGCTTTCTGTGCAGGTAGATTAGGAAAGGGAGAAATTCTGGATCACAGAGGTCAGGTCTGTGTCTGGGATAACCTGTCCTTCAAACAGAGGAATTTGGGGAAAAAAGTATGAGGATTTGCTCTTTTATGATATTTTAAAATTTACATAAGAACATATTTTAGCTGCATTTTTATTTTTCCCCTAAAAAATGAAGCAGAGTCATAGTGGACAGATAGGAAAATAATAATGGTAATAGTAATATTAGTAATAGTAGCAATTGCTATGCACTGCTACTGATTTCTAGAGACTGAAATCTGACAAAATCTGACAATAATTAATGCATCTGAATTTAGACTTGTATTTCAGTTTGTAAAATGCATAAGACATAGATGTACCCATGAAAATCCAAGCTTTAAAAGAAGTTCTAGCGCCCAATTCAGACATTTATTCCAATTAATCTTATGCAAGGCAAGAAGGTCTGCTATGAAGTCATCATTAATTTATATTCCTATAGCACAGTTTATCTCATTTACTTTGTACCCTATTTTTTTTTCATGGAAGATCAAGAACCAATTCTTGGCCATTATTCTTGACGGAATCCATTTGAAACGAGCCAGAGGAGTGAGAGAAGCGAGGCGCCCACACATGGATGAGTCTTGCCAGGTTCTGGACCATTTTTTTTTCAGCTGCCTAATTGAGGAAATATTTTTTGCTCTTTGTTTCCAGGGGGTGGGTGGGTTGGTTTGTTTGTTTTCTCAGGAGCAGGGAATTTTGGTTGGTACTTGCCCTTGTTCCAGTTTGCAAGAGCAGGCGCTGGGGCTGTTAGCAAGTGACATGCCCAGCAATATAAAAGAGCGCTACATCTTTGGAGCTGTTTCCTGGTATTCCCCAGCATCCTTGTTTGTTATAATTTGAAAGAAGCTATTGAGCTGAAAGGAGGGACAAACAATCTCCAGGCGGACAAAGCCAGGGAGAGATGGGAGCGGCCAAATTTCCATGAAACACTCGTGTTCCAATTCATATTTAAATGCGCTCCCAAGCAGCTGGACAACCTTTCTGTGGCCGGCCACAGCTGAGCGTTGTAGCCAAGGAGAAATCACAAGCAATTTGCTGAGAGCAGATGAAAGGTGTGTGTGTTTCTGTCCTTTTAATGCGAGAGAATAAACACTGAGCTCGCACAGGATGTCAAGATGTTGGGCAGAGTTTAAGTGCAGCAGAGCAGATTCCCAGGGCTGTGCATTGGCACCGTTTCCTTTGAAGTCATCCAGGTTATGCTGATTTACAGTGGCCAAAGATCAACACAAATATGGTTGTTTCTGTAAGTAATTTCGATGGCCTTCTGCTTAATGATTTTTTTTTTTTTGAGAGAAATTATTGTTTCTTACAAACGCATCTAGGCAGCAGCTACCCAATCAAATAATCATTTAATTCTTGAAGGGCTGAATCCTGCCGCCCTTATTAATTTAAAACTTGTGCGGGACACACCTGGAGAAGGAAAAAGCCTGGGCCAAAAGTGCCTTTTCCCAGATCCTAAACTGACCTCGGGCTATCCCAGTCTTTGACAGATCCTCATTGTAATGGAAAGTAACACAAATTCTCCCTAATTTGCATTTTGTACATCTGTAACTTACAACACTTAGGCACCTTGGGGCACTAAGGTGATTTTGCAGTCACCTCACCCTACTCCTTGCTCTACTCAAGGTGCCAGGGAGGGCCCTACACGTCCTAAATAACCCTTTTTTCCTGAGGGTTATTTAGGACGTGTAGGGTATGTGAGGCTGTTCTGGTATCTTTGAAGGCATTTTGTCTACAACCAACTGGTGCAGATCATCCTTTGTGCAAAGAGAAGCAGATTTCTCCAGGTCCAAAAGAAGTTTTTCCACAGTACAAACAGGCACGGGCTATAATTTATCAAGTGATGTTCCTGCAGGTTTATTGTGAATTAGTGTTACCATTTACTTTGAATATGGTTTAATGTACTTTAGAGGCATAACTTAATTGTTCTTTGTCCTTGAGCCTCTGCACTGCGGCCACTTCTATTAAGAAAAATATCAGGAATTACTAAGTATGTTAAAAAATTGCTTCTCACAGGAGCTGGGTCAGGTTAGAGAGTGAATTTGTTGCACAACATTCTTTACTCTCTTTCCCTACTATATTGTTTTAACCATGTGTGAACTATTTGCTACAGAAATCAAGCAGGGTTTGGATGATTTTCCTTTCCCTTAGGTAGATATTTCTCAAACTATCTCTTCCCTGTTTGAATTTCTTTTTATGTCAAATTAGAAGAAGTGTGGGCAGTTATTGGGCAGGAGTTTGGACTTTACCTCTGCTTTTTGCTGAGGTTGGAGATTGGGGATGGTGTCTGTGATGACAAGAGGATGCTGAGAGTTCCTATGGCACTAGAAATATTACAATAATCAAGAACTGGAAAGAACTAACTAGCAGCTGTTTTACACCCCAATGTGAGAGCTAAAACCAAGAGAGAATTTTCATGGCTTTACTTTGACACCATGGAAGGCAGGAAAAGGTGATTTTGCCTCCAGCTTTGTCCCTGAGCTTCCAGCAGCCACCACCCAGTCCAGGCTCTGGGATAAAGATGAGGAAAGTGCAAATGACTGAGGATCCCAGAATCCCAGACTGGTTTGGGTTGGAAGAGACCTTAAAGCTCATCTCATTCCACCATTGCCATGGGCAGGGACACCTTCCACAAGACCAGGCTGCTCTAAACCCTGTCCAGATAAATCAGATGGATTAATCAGATGGATAAATCATCCTATTTAATGGTGCTGGGTTAATGGCTGGACTCAATGACCTTGAAGGTCTCTTCCAACCTGGATGATTTTGTGAATCTGAGATTTCATTGTCCACAATTCCATGTCCTGTGTTTTCCCTGAAAAAGCTGTGCTGTAAATTTCTCATTATGCCCCCAGACTATTTGTGTGTCTGATTATCACACATTCACTTAAAATCTTTTTCATTTCTATTGACAAACTTTATTTTCTCTACTCCCCTTCTACTACTACCTTCTTTCTACTACTGAAGGTATTGTAGACTTAAAAACTCTGCAATCAATGGCTGACTAATATTTCCTCAGTTAATTTTTGAGGTTTAGCCGTCCCATCTATAAATCTGCAATAAGAGGAACAGTAGAAAATAACTATTATTCAATTTATTGCTTGAATACAAAATTAGATATACGAGCCATTACCTTCCACTCGGATAAAAATGTGGCTGAGTTGATTCTCTTTGTCTGGCCACGGTGCTCATCAGGAAACACTCAGTTATTTTTGGATGGCTACCCCAAATTCTTTGCTTTGGGAATTAGAGCTTTGAGAGAAACCTGAGTAGCTGTTTCATCCAGCAAGGGATATTTCTCCAGTAGGAGCACAATAAGCCCAGGACCTGCCTCTGGAATTGGTTGTTGCACTCAGTGGGCAGAGTGAAGCTATGGAAAAAAGAAAAAAAAAGGGAAAAACCTAACTTGTCCCTTAAAACCTCAATTTGGCTCCTCCAGTAGTTAAACGGACCCTGATGCCTTATGCAACACTTTGCATTGCAAATATGTTATTTTGATTTATTTGGAGAGTGGAGTAGGACTGAAGGGGCTAGCAGTCTCTCTGCTGATTTTTGATGAGGTTAAAATTCAGTATCTGAAGTTCATTTTTATTAACAACTAATTTTCTGGCCAGGAAAATATCTGTAGAGAAAAATTAAATAATAAAACAACTCGGACTGGAAAAGAAAAAAGCCCAAAACAATACCAAGCCCTTACAACTGACTAATAACCTTGCAAGATTAATGATAAATATATATCCTCCTTCAATATTTTTTGTTTTGGGATATGTGATTTCCCAATGACAAAATCAGTCAAAACTACCCTTGGCTTCCACAGTTTTCCAGAGTTTTCCATGGAGTAAAGTGATTACATGGAGTGCATATACTGAACTTATAGTTAAACTTGGTTTTACACAAATAAAACCTTGAGTGAGTGCTCTTAGCTTAAGAAAATTGGACCAAATTGCCAAATGGAAAATAAAATTCTTCATGCATTTTTGCCTTTAATAGACAGAAATCTTTACCTAAGGGAGGAAGTGATCTGGACTTGGTGCAAATAATTAAATAAAACAGCGAAATTACTAAGCAAAGCATTACTTTTTATTTAAAAAGCAAATGGAAAACAAATGTCTAAGAAAGGCAGTGAGCTTGCTTAGTGTTTCCCACTCAAACACTTCTTAGCTTTGTATTGAAGAAACAGGGTATTTATTGTCTTTTCTTAATAAGTGGTTTCAAGATGGAAATAATGTCACCAAAATCAGCACAATTAATTGCACAGGCCTACAGTAAAAGCTGCATTGGCTGCCAGGAGTTGCCCTTAAAATAGACATTTAATTTTGAACATCATCAAAAAATTTGCCGTTAGAATGAGGTTCATCCCAAATCTCTGCTGGGAGCAGCCATCGGCACTGCAGGAATTTGGCTGTGATTGACATGACACCACCCAAATGCATTAATTCCCCCCTAAAATAAATCGTGATGGTTTCACTGATGTCCCTGGTGTGGAGACAATTCCTACCAGGAGAAGATCTGGCCTGTGGAAAAGCTCTGTGTGATGTCAGTGACCTCATTGTAAAGCAGATAATCAATGTTGGCATCTGAATTCCCACATTAGGAGGAGTATGGAGAAGATGTAATGCAGCATTGAGCACCTTTTGTTGTGCTTTTCTTTATCTCTGTCTCTAACCTGATGCTAGGGAACCTCTTCCAAACAGGTGGCCAAAACTTCAAGGAACTCTCCTTATTTTTTTCTAATGGATGTTTGACTTAAAGCTTGCAAGGAAACCTTTTGAAGATGCATGAGTGAATTATTCACTTAAAAGTGGGAACACTCCCCACCAAATCCAACAGGGATAGGTAATTTGATAGATGAGTTCACCTAAATGATACTAGCATGTTTCTTATCTCCCTGCCATCAGGTTAAGAGCTGTTGTGCATAACTTTCTTAACCTTAACCTCATCTCTTCATCTCTCGGGACTTCAGATTAGTACAAGGGATAAAGGAAAATCAATGCCAAGTTTGGTTCTGGTGAATGTTTATGTCTGTATGCAAAGGAAGGAGGGGGAGAGCTTGAAACCATCCCTTCCCAGTGAAAGATTTTAATTAAATTAGGTCTTAGAAATGTGGAGTGTGATCTTTGCAGTGTTTTGATTTCACTGAAGATTATGGCCAGGCTTGCCAAAACCAACGGCGAAGTCTCACATTTGTGAACTCGGCACACAGCGCCCGTGAATCTGATACATCCCAAAGAAAGAGCCTGAGTGCTCCTGTTTACATTCCTAAAGTCTTTACAAACAAGGGGAACAATATCTGCTCTTTCCAGCTGACCGTGGTCAAGTTCCTGTGTACAGCACCAGTGACCTTTGCGAGCCAAGCAATCTTCAGACACTCAGCGCCCAGGGCTGTGAAAAGCCCGAGGTGTATCGGCTTACCAGGAGTTCATATTTTACACCACGACTGGTTTTCACTGTATCCAGCTGCTGAATATCAAATGATGGAGTTTGGGCAGTAAAAGAGGACCTTTCTCTTATGTAGAGACACGGATTCCTCCTGCTGCTGGGAAAACGTGATTGTTGTGCGCAATCAAGATGAAGTTTGTGCTGTCTCTTCTCTGACTCCTCTTTATCTATGCTTGCTCTCGGTATCCCTTTCCTCACCAGAGATATCTTAATGTCTATGAAGAGAGAGGTAGCAGGTGTAGCACCTCTGGGTTGTGTCTTGATGGATCAGGAGTATCCCCAGGAACGAGACCCCAGAGCCCCTCTGGTCTCTGCTGCAGGCTGAGCACTGCCCAGGGCAGGAGTTCTGGAGAATTGCTGGGCTCAGTCCCTGCCCGTGGCTCTGGTGCCATTGCTGGACCCTGGTCAGAGTCCTCCCTGCACCAGGGACACCCAGGGACACCCAGGGACACCCAGGGACACCCAGGGCTGAGGGCCCCTCTCAGCTGGGGCTCCTCTCCAGGCTGAGCAACCCCAGCTCCCTCAGCCTTTCCTGGGCATGGAGATGCTCCAACCCTTTTGTGCCCCACCAGACTTGGAGACGTGGCACCTTTAGCATGTCCAGTAAGTTCATAGAATCCTGAAGGCTGGAAGAGAACTTTAAGATCATCAACTCCTTTTATCCAGCTCCAAACCATTGTAAATGCGTGCACGGAGCCTGGCACAGCTCAACCTCTCTTCCCTGTTGCTCCTGGCCTTGGTGGCCCAAAGCAGCTTCTGTCAAGGAGGGTTTTGTACATTCCCAGGGAAAAAGGCTCGAGGTCATTTGAATTTAGATGGTTTGAGCACATAAAGGCAGCACATCTCAGTGCTGTGATGATCTTGGGTGAAAATCTGTTTTTCTTGAGCTTGTGGGGAATACAGCAAAGTTGAGGAGGAAAACAACTGCTTGAAAAAGGTCTTTTAGCTCCTTGAACAGGGAAGGATTATGCAGGGAAGGACCAATAAATCAGGCACTCAATGGGAATTCATTACCTTGTTTTTGGGATAGCACTGGCTCTTACCAAACACATTTTGCTTTCACTGTACCAGCTTTCCTACTCCAAACGCCCTGTGGTAAATCCTACCATGCAAATAAGGACCACATCTTCATTTTCAGAGAGTAATGGGCTTTTTCCAGAGAAGACACCTGAAAAAGAAGGCTTTTGCTGTGTAAGCTTAATTTTAGTGTATTGATGGATCTTCTGGAAACAGAAGTCAGAATGACAGCCAAGTTTGCAGCTTGGCTCAGAGTTTATTTTCTGCTAAAAGAAACATGAAAAGAAATATAGAAAATGTGTAATCTAGATTCTGTTATAGAATTCAGATATGCAGCTATTGCAGAGAGGTAATGAATGTTTCAGGCTATCAGTGAGGGCTGTTCTGCTTCTCAAAACCTGAGTGTTACTGGTTGGGGGGAGCCAGATAATGATAGAAACATCCTGTGAGATTGTAACCCAAGTGTTCTGGTGGTTGAACTTGAGGAAAGGGCACATATTATCAGCTGTATTTTGTTCTCAATTCACTCCAGGAGACAGTGAGAAAAGTGGTCTAAAAGGGAGCGATCAATAATTTGTATAGTGAACACAGTGTGCCGTTAAGAGGTCTAATCTTTAGATCTCTTCAAACATCAGGTGAGACAGCAGAGCCGTGACTACCAAGCAGGAAGCAACCTGAGGTGCAATTCATGAGAACAAAGGCTAGGTCACAGAGCCTGGCTGGTCATTTGTAGAGAGTTTGTTACAAGAAAAGCTTGTGTAGGAAGGAATTGATCCAGCCACAGAGCCACGGACACCTTCTGTGGGGTACTTGCTCCTGCGAACCCTCCTGCAGTCCAGTTTTGGGTTGCAGATCAGAGCTAGAGGTTTCCAGCTCCTGAAGCTGCTGATTGCCTTTCCCAGCTTGCTGAAGTCCCTGAAGTGCTGAAAAGAGCTGCTTGGGGGATGTTCATAAAATCAGAATATCCTGAGGTGGAGGGGACACACAGGGATCATCGAGTCCAGCTCCTGGTCCTGCTCAGGACACCCCAACAATCCCACCCCGTGCCTGGATTGTTTTCCAAGCTCTTCTTGGACTCTGGCAGGCTTGTGCCATAAACAATTCCTTGGGGAACCTGTTCCAGCACCCAGCCACCCACTGGGGAAGAATATTCTGCCAACAAATGACCTCGATGGACCAAGAAGAGGCACTTTTAGAGGTCTGGGTATTTGAAATGAAAGCACAAGGCAGTAATTCCTGTATCAGTGTTTATACAAGAGGACAAAGAAATAAAGTTCCTTGGTGTTACAGAGAAAACAACGTAAGAGACGCCAGTTCAGCTCTGAAGGTTGAACTAGGCTTCGCCATTCTTAATTAATCTGTTAAGTAATTTCACAGAATCATGGGCTCATCGGGCTCCACCAGGCCAGGAAGGGCTGTTAGAATCACTGAAGGTGTAACGTGAACCATAAGATTTTCCAGAATTGCAGAATTTGTTTGAATGGAATTAGAATTTAATTTAATTAAGTTAATCTTTTAGAGGGAAAACTTAATCTCAGTTTCAAACCAATGGGTTCAATTCTGTGAGGGAATAGTCTGGGGAAGAATTTTTCTTGAGCAAAGGACTAAGTAACTTGAATAGCAATGATATTGCCTCGGTCTCCTTGTGCTATTTAAGTGGTGTGTGTGCTATTTAAGTGGCTATTAGGTCTGAACTTGACTTTTAAGGCAAAAATGCACTTACAGGGGTGACTCCCCGAGTGAGAAGAGCTTTCAGTACTGTAGGTCTGAGTAGATTAACAGACTGTCTATGAAATGAGGGAAGAAAATAAGAAGGGAAAGAGGAAAAAGCCAAAGAGAGAGTAAAACTTGGAATTGGAAAAACAATTCCTGTTCCAGATGAAACATTTCATTATGTATGATGGGTTTAAAGGCAGTTTGCCCGATGACTATGTATTTAACAAGGCATTGTGTGAAACATGACATTGTTCCTTACAGGAAATAAGAACAAGAAATCTCCTTATTTCTTCCACACTCGTGTTGAAAGGGGTATGAAGTTGTGATGGGGAAGTAATCACTCCAAAGCACAGCAGCCTCGAGGTATTTCCTTTTAGAGCTGCGCAGCTTTATCTAAAAATGAGGCTGCTTGGACTGGAAGGATGTTCTGACTCCCACAAATTGAGCCCGGGTTTATTTATTTATTTTTTTTTAATGCAAGTTTTTATTAAGTGTCTTTAGTGCACTGACATAATTCAAACCTTTGCTTACAGGGAGGTTTTAACACCCCTCTGGGGAGAGCTTGGGCCAAAACCTGAAAGTGCTGACTATCTGCTACCACATCCAAATTCACACTTCTCACTTTCTGTGCTTTGCTCCAGGAGTTTTATGCTTGACCCTTCTCGTTGTCATGCTCCATTGCTAACTCAGCTGGACCGAATGCAGAAAACAAAATCCCAGATTATTCTGA
Source organism: Melozone crissalis (assembly GCF_028551555.1). Taxonomy (NCBI): domain Eukaryota; kingdom Metazoa; phylum Chordata; class Aves; order Passeriformes; family Passerellidae; genus Melozone; species Melozone crissalis. Next base: position 1,953,013 of record NW_026535797.1, on the reverse strand, counting down.
GTTGGAAGGGACCCAGCAGGATCATCAAAGTCCAGCTCCTGAAAATCCTACAAGACCTGTGGAATGGGGGAGGAATTGTGGACTTGGCTGAGCAAACAGACAAAGAGAGGCTGTCCTAAACTTTGGGCTCTTGGGCTGAGGGTTGTCACTATAGGACACAAAATAATACGACGTGGATGTGCAGCTTTTTCAAGGTGAAAAAAGAATTTTTGATTTTTAATTCTAATATTTATAGATTTTGAGAAGTGACAGTACACTGGAGGGTGACAGTGCCACCTCTCCACTGATACTGGACAAACCAACAGTCCATCAAATTTTTCTTCTTCTATGAAAGAATGCAAAACAATAAGTTATTTACATAAAGTGTGTGAGAAAGTTTGTTATAAGACTGTAAACATCAGAAGGCTTAGAAAAACTTAAAAATCAGGATGACAGAGGGTGGCCAATGTCACAAGCTGAGTGGTGTCCTGAGTGTCTCATATCCTGAATATCTCATGTCCTGAATATCTCATACCCTGAGTCCTGAATTCTACTGTTCAGTGTGAGGAAATACCTTACTGACGCGTTCAAAAAATAAATCCCCCAAAATGATGTTTTTCTAGAAATTACTTGTTTGGGGTTTTGTTTAGTCAAAACTTGAGCAATCTGTGAATAATTCTTCCTTCTCAGCTGAGCTTGGTCTCCACCTGCTCCTGAGATCCTCTTTCAGGCAGTAGAACAGGGCAGGAGCTTTGCAGGAGTGGAGGCAAAGAACTGATGGGAGTTTTCACTTCATTCTTCATCCCTTTTTCTTTTCCTGTTACTGAAGTTTTTTTGTTATTATTAATATTTGTTTTTTTTTTTTTTTTATTAATTACTGACAAGATTTTTTTACATTTTCTGTCACAGTTTGGTCCAAAATTTGGTGCCTGCACTTTGTTGCTGTGCTTTCCTTGTGCTGGCTGCGTAGCACAGAGCATTTGGAGAGCAAAGTTTGCTGGAACAGCTGCCAGGGCTGACGACTGAAAGGCACAAGTGGGGACAAAGCAGAGCAGACGGAGCGATGTGGGAACATTAACACTTGGGAGGGACTCTCTTCTTCCCTCCCCTCTTTCTGGAGAAGGGAGAGAAGCTGGGTCTTTGTCCAAAAAAACACTTAAGCGTTTGCGTGACCTTAAAACATGTGAAAAAATTAATCCATTCCTATGGTTTTCCATTACTTGGACGTGCGTTTAAGGGGATAAATGTTCACCTCTTTGATCCTGTAGTTAAGGAAGATGAACTGTGCTTTTCACTCGCTGAAAACACGAAAATCTGTCTGTTCTGTCACAGCTGTGCCAGCAGATTTCCAGGGAACCGAACGCGGTGCGTTTGCGTTCAGCACTCGGGAGCTTGCACCACCCCTTGAGTAGCAGGGAAAGTTACCACGTGGAAAAAGCGTGCAGAGATTGTTTTAATCTCACCTCGCACCGGATTGAGAAAGGAGAAGGATTAAAGTGTCTTAACCATAAAGCTTGGCAGCAATTGTGGAGAGCAAAAAACGAAAATAGTTTAAGAGAACAGTGCAGGCAATAACTCGCTTGGGGGGTCGGCAGAGGACCAGAAGAAGTGGCCAGACTGACATTGCTTGGTTTTATTAACTCATCCATAATTAGCCCATAGCTTAGATACAATTTAGCTTGTGCCATATGGGCTAATATAGTGCTGAAAGTTACCCCCCATGCAGGTGACAGTCTGTCACACTGAAGGAAGATTAGCATAAAACAAACAACAATGCACCCTTAATGACAGTGGCACCATTTGCCACACCATACTTGAGGATGGGGAAGCATGGCCATTATAACCCAATCTTCAAGATTTTATTAAGTAGAAATAAAAGCAATGTGCCCACAGACACCCCCGCCCAGTGAATCCTTCCTTCAGCTCGCAGGCAAACCCATTGTGTATTTGGGTTTTTTAAAAATATATTAATTTTTTTTTAATGGTAAAAATACCTAAGGTAGGTATTTATTCACAGCTTTGCTGGCATTCCTTGGAACAATGTGTAGAATTAGCTGTTCTAAGTAAAACATTAAAACATGAGCAAATGCATCCTGATGGTTTCTGCCTTGATAAAGGTGGAACAGAATTGTTCTTAAACTGCAATAAAAATGAGAACACTCCACTCTATGTGCTCATCAACTCGATTAGAACTTTTTAGAGTAGATATGAATCTAACAATGGTGTAACTGCAGGCAGCGCATGTTGAGTGAGGAGAATTTATCCTACAAAGAAAGTGAGCCACTGTCTTTGGTGATTCCATTTTTTTTAATAGGAATTGCTCCATTAAAACGATCCCCACGCGTTGTTGATCCGTCCTGCATTTATGGTAATTTGCCTACGTATTGCCAATATTTTCCTTTTTAAATCTAGGAGGAAATTTGGTGCCAGAGCCTTTCCCAAACTGTGCAGAGCCCCTGACACAAAGCAGCAGAAGCCATTAGCATTCTCAGTTAAGGCTGATCAGTCGTGCTGTTGAACCATTTCTTCTCTTCCTCCCAACATATTTGCTTTCCTGTATTTCCCAGATAAAAGGGAAGCTCCCCCTCCCCTAAGTTTTCCAGACTTTTCTTTTGAAAGGCAGCCTGCTCATTTTAAATATTTTAAATGAAATGAGTTTTGCTATGCAGACAGGAGCTGGCTTTTTTTTTTCTCCCAGCTCTCATCGGCTATTTATGTGACTCCATGGTTTTCAAATGGTATAATGCTAGAGGATGCCAAATGTCCTGCCATTTAATAACCAGTAGCATACAGAGCTCTTTTCAAAATGCCACCGCTCTGAGCATCTGTTGTTATTAAGTAAGATGATCAAATTTTGTGCAGGACTTCAATTTTGCTTTTCACATCACTTATAGAGCAAGAATAATATGCAGTCTGTGTATAGAACTAATGTGTTGGGCTCATTGAGCCAATTGCTGGGTTTTGTGTTCTGCTTTATTGCAGACTGTAAAATAAACTTTGGCCTTTTTTTAATAAATGTTATAAAAATGCTCTGTGAATCAGGAGAGTGTCAGCAATTAAAGCCATTTAACATCATAATAATTAAAAATGCAATACTCCAGCATAGTCAGCGCTGGTTCACATAAAAAGCCACATTGTTGGTCCTTAATAATTACATTATTTGACAGACACACTAAAGAAGAGGGAAAGGTGCACGATGTTAGCATCAGATGAGCAACTAATCCTTATTGTTGCTGGAAATTGCCGCAGCATCCTTCGCTCTGCCCGTTTGCAGCTAACAGATGTGCAGGAATGTCCTGGGCTCCGCACGGCTCTTCTCTCCAGCAGAATCTGACTGACAGCACCACCACCAGGGAACAGCTGGGCCCGGGCACATCGCATCCTGCTGGTCGGCACAGAGGCTGATTAGGCTGCGCAGCACCTAATTGGGTGAGATGCCCCTCATTTTCCAGCGATAAAATTCAGAGAGCGTCGAGCGGAGCGGAGCGGCCGGGCTGGGAAGAGCCGTATGTTTGTCCCGCAGCACAACTGGACCTTTCAAACGAGCGAGGTTTTTACAGCTGTGGTTTGGGGCTGTGCCCGAGCTCACAGCCTCGCGCGGGGCCAAATTTTTGAGGGGAGATTTAACTCAGGCATAATAACATTTAAATTACACCCCTGCATCTCAGCCCGCTCCCCCTGCTTTTCCTAAGGCAGAAGGGCAGCTTTCCCCATGGCGCTCGTTTTTATCATGGAAAAATGAAGCAAAAGGGGAAAAAAAAGGCACAGATTTACAGATTTAGGTATTTTTTTTCCACGAATATTGGAGGTGTGGGATCGTCCCCCAGCTTAATTGCATTATCCCCCAGTTTAATTGCATTGTAGGTGCTATAGAACCAATGTCATCTTCAGGTGAGATAGAGAAGTTCTTGTTGCAGGATTGTGGATCCTTAAATATCCTCAAGGGAATGGGGCCTAAAGAGGTTTTGGAGGAGCCTCCTCATTTTGACCTCTGGAAATCCTGGAAAACAGAAAGTGAAAATTGACTTTAAACATTCTGAGGGGACAATTTGTTTTCTCTGTTTTCCTGGGGTGTCCAAGAGCTGTCTCTGTTCCTCTGTCTGTCTCTGGAAATACCCCCAGGCTGTGGGACATTGGTTTTTTGGTTTGGTTTGGGTTTTTTTGGTGATTTTTTTTTTTTTGTTTACTCTAATTTCAAGAATTATAACATTGGGTTTTTTAACTTTATTTATTTCAGACACCCCAAGCTTGGACTGTAGCAATGGGAACTCAGATGGTAGAGTGCCCTTTCAATAAAAAATTCTAAAAGGAACTTCCAACCAGATCTTACAAGGCCTTGCATCAAATACCAGTGATACTGGGAATATTCTCAAGTAAAATAAAGTCAGCTGGCATGAAAATCTAATTTGTCTGATTTCTCTTTTATAAAATACAGATATCGTTCTTGGGGATGTGGTTTAGTGGTGGGTTAATGGCTGGACCTGATGATCTTAGAGGCATTTTCCTTTAATGATTCTATGATTTCCTGATTTTTTCCTTCACCTTGTATATTCTGAACTGATTGTAGTCACCTCTTGCAAGTAGTATTTGCTTTTCTCCAGGGAAACCAGTGATTCTGCATACAAGTTTGGGATACAGAAATAATGAAAATTTGGGAAGTTCACAATCTGTGAGTTAAATAATGTCAAAACTGTTCTGAAGCCAAACAAATCAAAAAGTTCCTGAGGACTTGGTGATTTTTTTTTCACATCTTCACAGGTGTTGTCTGCAGGACATTTGTCAGATTTGTTCTTCCCAAGGTCTGGATGATGGGATGAGCACACCCAGTGGCCAGCAGAAATTTCTCCAGTGAAGTTTTGGGGCAAAGGAGCCGTGGTATATCCACAAAACCACTTACAGGTGTTTTAAAAGCAGTGAAAGCGCCTGAAAGGCCAGAGCCCCACAAAAACCTTTCCACCTTAGGTGTAGTTTGTATGTGTGCAACTATTTCAGTTCAAATATTAACCCTAGATTTTAAACAGATTATAATTTTGGAAGGAAACAGCCATAATTGCAGGACAGAAGGGGATTTGATTTGCAGTTCTGGACATGAGTCCTGAGCACCTGAATAGTCTTGAGGTGAAAGTATAAAAGATGCACATTATCCCTTGATTAACCTGCATCAAATAATGGAAATAGAATTCCATCTGCCATCAAAATCATAAATAAGAACTACATTAGTAAAACAATGAGCTCAGTGCAACAATGAATTTTAGATCTTGTGTTGTGATTAGAGGCAGCCCTTTCTTTGGGACGTATCAAACCATATTCGCAGCACATTCCATTTGGGTTTCCTAATAGGTGATCTGTTTCTTTTTCAGGAAGTTCACATGAAGTTTCTGAACCTCCACTTTGCCCCCTGGGGAAAAGCAGCCCGGAAATAAGGTGAAAGTGTTCTGAAAGAAATGAGGAAATCTCAAAAGAAAAAAAAAAAAACCTCACACATTATAGAAATCCTGGTAAATAAAATATAACCAAGGAGCAGCATGGGAAGCATTTAACCCAGTGCACTCCAGTTTTTGCTGTGCTGCCAGCACACAGAGTGAGGAATGTCAGGAAGGATGGGTCTGTGCATTAGTGACATCAAATTCCATAGGAATGTTAATGATTAGCAATGAAATAACAGACAAGGTATTGCAGCAGGGACAAAAGGATAAAATCAGTGGTAGTTGAGGCCTTCATGGCAGCTGATCCTGTATATGGATTAAAAATAATGTTTCAGTAAGAAAAGTAACACAAATTCTTTGAATGTTCAGTTTTGGAAAGCTGTTGCAGCTCAAGAAACTTCTGTTGTACAATTCTGCATTTGTATGGCCAATGAAATTCCAGAAGCTCTTTTGGTCTACAAGAAACCTAAAAGAGAACTTTATTTTCTTAATTTATTCTCTGGAACATCTGTAGGACCAGACCCAGAGGTCCCTTGGGAGACCTGGTCTGATGAGACCAAAGTGGACTCTACACTTTTTTGGGTTTCTTCCAAGTGTGTTTTACAAAATCAGAGTTTTTTGTCTCAGATTTGAAAAATGACATTTTCATCCCAGTCCATGACCTCTGCCTTGAAACTCAATGGGCCATCAAGGAGATGAGGAGTTCCTGCAAATGTGAAGGACCTTCAAACCCATCCCATTCCACCCCCTGCCATGGACAGCGACACCTTCCACTGTCCCAAGGTGCTCCAAGCTCCATCCAGACCAGCCTTGGACACTTCCAGGGATGGGACAGCCTCAACTTTTCCCTTCCTGGCTTGGCTCCATCATTCTGGTGTCCTCCTGCTGTTCTTGCCAACAGGGAAACCCCAGAATCCTCCAGCCCTTTATACCTCTCTGCAGCTTGCACGAATCTCCTGAGTGTTCATGTTCACCATGAACTTCTGTACCTCTTATAAATTATTTTTTTGCCCATTGTCAAGATTTGGAAATGATTTATTGGTGCAGTTTTTGCAGCAGGACTGAAGCCTCTGTGGCCTCTCTAGTGAAATTCCACACAGACTTGTCTTGGCCTGCTCAAAACCCACAGCTCTTGGCGTTTCTACCACGGCTGGGTTTTTATGAACTGCTTCAGTAAAGCTGATATTTTTAAATATGATTTTCACAGACTCATAGAATTCCCATCAGGAATGGGAATCCAGTCCAGCTCCTGGCTCTGCACAGACACCCCAAAATCCCACCCTGGGCATCCCTGGCATCATTCCTGGAGCTCCGGCAGCCCTGGGGCTGTGCACATTCCCTAGAGAACCTGGGCAGTGCCAGCACCCTCTGGGGGAAGAACCTTTTCCTGATATCCACCTGAAACCTGCCCACAAAAATATTAAAATTAGACACGTACAGTTACCCTTGTAATCAGAATTTCTGCCACTCCTTTATTGCAAAGCTGCAGAAGGAATAGGACTAGCGTTTTCTTGGTTCATCACGGAAATAGATCTGCTTTTAAAAAGGGATTTTGGCTACTTTTTGGACACCTCTTGCTTGCAAGAACTTCCCTCTGAATTGCTCCTGTAGCCAGCACTGGTTCCTGCTATTCCTTCCCCACCAGGCACTAATGCTTCAGCTCCCATTCCCCTTCTCCCACAGCCAGTTTCATAAGGAGTGACAGGCTGACTGAATTTAGAGGACACGAGAAATCTTGACATTCAACTTGTCAACATTCCTGTCACTGAGCCTCTGTTCCCATGACTTATTTTTTAATGCAAATCAGAAGATGATTAGCTGTTTTGTCTCCTCATTGTGTTTATTTTTGCTTGTTCTTTGGGCTGTTTTTCATGCCTCATCTTGGCTGATTTCTCTCCCATTTTTCTCCCTTCCTTTGCATTTCTGCTCTTGCTCTGTTCTCTGCCCTTTGTTCTCAGTCACTGTTTTCCCCCCTTTTCCCTTTTGTGCCTCTCTTACATATTTTGTGGTGCTCTATCATCTCTGTTCTTTGTCTTTACTTTTCTTTGTCTTTTCATTTTGCCTATCTTTGTTCTGTGTCCTCTTTGGTGTCTCCCTGTTCTTTGTCTTCTCTTTTTCCTTGTTCTTCCTTTTCCTCTGTCTGTCTCTTTTTATGATTCCCTTTTATCTTCGTTGTGTTCTGAGTAGGTTTGTCTTGATCTTTGTCTTTGCAGAGAACGTGCTCAAAGGAAGACAAAACACGCCATTCAAACAGAAATTGCTTATTAATTATAACATGGACTCATTGCTGAAACCCAAGCCTCCCACAAAGCCAGCAAACCAACTCACGGGAATTTTCAGGCCATCCTGTATTTTTCTGGGCACCTGGGCTGCTCACAGGGCTCTGTGGTTGAGCACCCAGCACCTAAAACCCATCCTATTCCCCTTTCCTGTCTCTGATTCTCAGCCCATAAATCCATCCTAAACTTTTGTCACTGACCCATGAAGACCTGGGTGCAAAATAACCAAAGTGAGGTATCTGGTTATGCAGCAGCCATGGGTAAAAATGTGTATTTTGGTCTCCAATATGGAATCCACACAACCACCATGTCCCAAGTGTTCCCCTTCCTCCTGTGGTGAGGGGTATAATTTACTGCAGATGTCTCTGACCTACATCATCAGCTCCAAGTTATCAGTTGCTGCTAGAAGGAATGGTTTAATTTACTAACCAGCTCTGCTGGGAATGGGTATCTGCTGCAGCCATGTGAAAGGCAGGATTTTGTGGTGCTCCTGGTGCACAGCCCTGAGTTATTGTTGTCAATTCTTTCATATTTGAAAAACAAAACATCTTAAAAATGTGGAAACAGGAAAAATCACAGGCAGAGGTATTTTGGTAAAGGAAGTTCTTTTTTGGTCCTGAAATAAATCTTCCTGTGATCTCTTTGAGCTTTGAAAAGATTAGTATGATCTCAAAGTTTAAGCCCAGAAAGGAAAAGTTCACATAAAAAAAAAAAAAAGTTTAGCTTTCTGTTCATTTTCCCACCCATTTCTTCCCTCTAATAATTCATGGAAATCTCTCAGCATGTGTGATATTTCATTAATCCTCATTAAAGCCTTGTCTGAAAAACAAACCCCAGATCCTGGAGTTTGCCCTGTTGCTGCTTTCACCTTCTTTACTTTTGCTTCCTTCGTTTCCTTGTCCTCAGGAGGGCCCTGAGAGCCACGTCAGGATGTCAAAGTGCAGGATGGGAAATTCCCCGAGGGAAGAGGGGCTGGGGGCTCTGAGGACCCTGCTGCAGCTTGTGCTGGGTCACATTTCCAGGGATCCAAGGCACCTTTCCTGCCCTGCCTGCCTTTCCAGGCTGCTTCCCTCTCTGCCCGCACCTTTGCTGTTAAATTGTCGCTCTCCTGGCCGGGCTGCGGTATATAAATAGAAATCTCATATCTTTCACCTGCTGTGCTCTGGGGAAGCCCCAGCACACCCAGCACATCACAGACCTCTGCAAACCGGCTGTAGGACCCGGCCACAATATTGCAGCAAATAACCTGGCTCTGGTGTGAATTGTCCTGGAACTGGGAAATGCTGCAGGTTCCCCAGAGGCTGCAAATTGAGCCAAGCCCAGGTTGGGCTCTTTGTGCTGCTTCGTCCCCATCACTACCAGCATCCCTCTCTGTGGTGGTGGGTGCAGAACTGGGATGGGGTCTTTTCCCACTTCTTCCTATTGTATTTTGGGCACAGAGCTGCTGGGAAAGGGCTGTGGGGATCAGGAGGTTCTCCCATCAGTGTGTGACACAGCCATCCCCTACAAGATGAAAGGATGCTCCCCTGCTGGTCCTGGCATCAGTATTTTTGAGGAAGCACAGGTGATCTCCCATTCTGCATAAATATGCAGGAATTACAGGTTTCCCAGGCTAGATATTTTTTTGTCTTAATAATGTTGATTTAAATTTTACTTAAATATTAATAAAGTGATTTAAGACCAGGCCATTTAGGCCAAATGTACATTAAAATTCCCCTTCTATTTTCCCTCTTTTTAAATCCTCCTCCTTCAGTTTATTCCCTGAGGGAGGGTTTGGTTCCTGAACTCATTGTGAGATCTTCAAACACATAATAAGAATTAATCACCATTAGTCCTCTATTTTAACAGCTGCTTCCTACCCCCCGAACCAGTACAGCTGCAAACTTCCCTCCCTCTGCCGACACCGTAATCCCATTACAGCTGCAAACTTCCACATGGGGAAAAAAAAAAAAAAAAAAAAAAAAGGAAACAACAAAAAAACCAGGTTTAAGCTGATTTTGAAGCAACTCACATTTCTTAATTGCTCAGGTCTGGGTGGGAAGTGGTGATGCAGCTCCTGGCTGGTGGGAGCTGGAGGAGCATTGTCCTTCCCAATCATGAAGCCACCGTGCTTGGCATCACCATGGGAGGCGCAAACCCCACCTCAACTCAAACCCTGTCATTTGCATCAACCACTCTTTGTGCCTTCACATTCCTAGGAAAACAAATATGGTTTATTTATTAATGATGAGAAGATATTTGCCTGCTTGTGGAAATTTTCCTTTCCCTCGTTGTGCTTTCTCCATTCTGCCCTTAGATTGTAATTATTTTATTTTTCTACTTTTTAGCATTAAGGTTTGAGATGGATAATTATTTTGCTTAATAGTAAATTTCACTGCAACGTGCCCAGAGGGATCTGAAATAAAAGGTATTTAAAAATCTACCATGTTAGAAAAGTAAAATAATTTCAGCTAATGAGATTATCAAGGATAATCGGTTTACAAAGGCCCATTATGCGACAGATTCATTGATGTCTTAAAACAGAAAAGGAGAATCCTATTTATTTTTTGAAATGGTGTAGAATAAATTGCTTTTCAGAATGTAAAAGGTTGGTTTTCATATATTTTTTTAAATGTGATGATTTCTGCAGCCCCATCTGCTGTTCAGTTTCAGAAGTAGCCTGAGGAAGATTTGGTGAAACGTGCATTTTTCTGTGGAAAATTGGTGATAAGTGACACTTGACCTGTGGATTTGACTTAATATCATAATGAAGGCCTTCATCTCTTTCAGATTTTGTGGGAAGAAGTTGAAGGAGTGGAATGGAAGTTCCCACTTTCCTTGATGCATGATTGAGGATGTGTTGTGGAGAAGGAGGAGGAAGAGCAGAGTTAGTTCAGTGTTGGTGGTTGCTCTTGCTGGAATAACCATGGACACCCTATTAACGCCCTGTTTGCTTATCCCAGCAAGCTCAAATGGCTTCAGGAGAAATGGGGTGGGATGCTCCGGGAGAAGACAGGTCATTCCAAGGCCCACACCTCTGCAGGGTACGGAGAAGGATCATTTTAGAAGTATGAAATTTTACTGGGACATTTTACTTCCATTTTTCCCCCTGAATTTCTTAGGAGATGTGTGTTGCACACTGGCTTTGTCTGCTTGCAGAGGTAGAAGTGCTGATTTGGGCCAAGAAGAGTTGAAAGATTCTCCAACTCTACCATAGTCTTGTAACACTCAAGCCAGGCCATAGACCAGACCCTTATAAATAAGCGAAATCATTAATTGCTTTATTACATAAATTAAAATTCATGTCTAGAAAGCTGCAGCATTGAAAAAAAAAAAAAAAAGCAAAACTATCATAATGTCTATTTTATCTGTTGTGGTTTATTGTTTAGACTGTATCTGGAATGTGCCTGGTGGGGCTTGGACACAGAGTCTCTTTCAGGACTTTTGCTCCACGATGATGTGGAAGGTGACTCTTCAGTAAGTAACACCAAATGATTTCAGACTTGTATAAATAATACACATGTTCTGTCTCCTGTGATGGAATGATGAATAGCATTGAACGCGATTGATTTGCCGACACGTGGCGGGGGCTGGAACAGTCCGTACTGTCCTTGGATCCTCACACTGGTCCTACCTCTCCCACAGCTTTGTTTCCCCATGGGAATGGGGTTCTCCAGCCCCATGGGAATTCCAGGTCTTGGCTTGGACATTGAGAGGGATGATGGGGACACACAGATCGAGCCCATTCTTATCACGGTGTCCTCTCCCCGTACCTGCCTCACACATGGAGACTTTGTCCCCCCAAAATGTGACTTTTTTACAATCTCTTCTGCTGCAGCTCAATCCTCTGCTTAAAAGGATCCCTCTCTTTTTTTTTTCCCCTTTAATATTTAGCAGAAAATAATTCTGCAATGAGCTTTATTAAAGCAGCAAGATAGATTAAAAAATGAAATATGTTTAGCAAGATTTGGGGGGAAGGCTGGAGTAATTAATTTTCAATAATACCTGGCATTTCCAGAACTCCTTTCATCCCAAGATCACCAAACAGTTTACAGACATTAATTAATTAAAGCATTATGATGCCCCAGTGTGGGGCCATCGCCGGCATGTCTGACTCAGACAAACTCCCTCCAATTCCCTGGACAGCCGAGCAGTATCCGCTCCTCTGCCTGCACCAGGGCTATTCCTCTGAGCAAATACTGCTCAGCTTTCCCAAGGTTTGCACTCTGTGGCCCTATGTAAATATTTTCCAATAAGTTCGATTATTTGTCTTTTATTCTCTATCAGGAAAACCCCAAATATCTCCGTAATAAAATTTCCAGCGCGTGTTTACATGAGGGCAGTTCGGATGATTAGTTTCTGATTCAGCTGCCCATTAAAACATTCACAATCCTGGAAAACTCCCTTTACAGACTGGGAGCTGGACATGCATCTTAAACTTGGATCTTGGGGTGGGTGCAGTAATCACATGGGAAAAGAGGAGAGGGGTGCAAATAACGTCACACTCCTGGAAATCCCCTGTGAAGTGTAAGTTGGGTGAAATCTCATGAAAGCTCTGGATTGTCCAAACTTTCTCCAGTCCGATGATTTGATTCATGAAGGCGTAAATAGATAGATAGCTAGATCCATCATGGGGATCCCTGGGGAGCCATGGAATGGTGTTTGTGATTGGAAAAATATTATAAAAGAGCTCACGTATAGCCAATAGTTGGGCAGTTTTGTAGCGCCAAGATAAATAGGAAAGAAATGACATTTCATGATCGCATTTTTAAAGGACGTTGGAAGTTACCAAAGCAGGAGAAATGGATGTGCTGGAGTGATGGAGGTGCATTCCCGTGTGGCAGTGCTGCCATTTGGGCCCTGAGCCCCTCACCCCACAGCAGTGTGGCCCTGCATTCATGGGGAATCACAGAATTGTTAAGGTGGGAAAAAATCATTGAGTCCAACCTGTGCCTGATCCTCACCTTGTCACCCAGCCCAGAGCACTGAGTGCCACATCCAGCTGTTCCTTGGACTCCACCACCTCCCTGAGCAGCCCATTCCAATGCCTGGCAGCCCTTTACATGAAGAATTCTTGCTGATATTAAAGCTGAACCCCCTCTGAGTGACTGTACCTTGATGCTTGACCTCACCTTGGCTGTGGAATAGGTGATTCACTTGGCCTAAGACCTTCCAGTTTACTTGGGATATTCAAAACCAGGATATGTTGAAGGATGTGTTTGTAATGGAATAGTGAGCTAAAAAATACAAAACAACAAAAAAAAGGTGGTTTGTTTGTTTGTTTGTTTGTTTGTTTGTTGGATTGGCTGTTTTCCCAACGCGAAATGAAAACCAGTATGAAAATAAAAAGTCCCTTTCATTATCTGTGGTCTGACCATAGTTTTTCCTGGTTAGGTTGGCCAGTTCCAAGTTTCCCTTTATTCCAACTTGGAACCATGGTGGAGAAGAGACACTGAACGTGGGGCAGGAGGCACATGGAGCCACATCCCCATGAGTGCCACCATGAATCCGTGTCCCAAGACGTTCCTGTCACCTGTCACCTCCACCCATCCATCCACCAGCCTACAAAGAGAAATGTCAGGGTGTGCTGGGGAAGGTGATGCCCATGGAGGAGCCTCTGGTTTGGGAAGGAGGGAGCTGGGAATGCTTCCCTCCTCCCTGCTTGTTTACCCTATGGCAAGTGCATCTTTGGGGAGCGCTGTGACTCCGAGATATGAGAAGAAATTCTTCAGTAAACACAAGTGACATTTGGCATATAAATAAGTTAGGGAATACTCCTGCACAAGCAGTGCAGGTCAACAGTGATCTTTTATCTCCTGGAGTAGAGTCGGCTCCTTTGGAAATGGAAAAAAGTGCAAAGTGTTTGGGGAAGGGGTGGTGGAACTGAGAATCCTGGTCCTGGTCCAGAGTGGGCTGCTTCACTCCTCAGCCCTATTGGTTCTGGGAAATTCCAGGGTGTGTCAGATGGATTTCTACATAACATTATAATAATGATAATAATAATAATAATAATAATAATAATAATAATAATAATAATAATAATAATAATTATTATTATTATTATTATTATTATTATTATTATTATTATTATTATTACTCCCCTATTTTTTTATTTTCTCTCGGTTTTAATTTTTTTTCTTTTGTTTTTTTAATTTCTCTTTCCCCCCCTCTCTTTTCTTCTTCTTCTTCTTTTATTTTTGCATTTTTCTCGTATTTTTTCAATCCTTTTTTATTTTCTGTAAAAAATTACAATTAATGTATAACAGAGCCCTTTGGAGAGTAAATACTGATTTGCAATAGCACAGTAAACAAATAACAGGGGAACAGGCGTGGAGCCTGTATATCCATACGTCCATAAAATCCTTTGCATCCACACATGCGCACCCGTGTGCTTATTGTGTAGGTTTAGCTGAGGGGATTTACCTCCTTTTTAATATTTTTGAAGGCTGCTTTATGATCCTGTTGACCTGCTATTAGCAAAAGCTTAGCTTTCAACAAAGGTAATTAAATTATAAAATCACTGCTGCAATCATCAAACTACTCATAAAACAAGAAATGAAAAAAAAAATACCCTGAAATAAAAATCTTGCAGGCTTCTCTCCTCATGTAATATTGCTCCCTGATGTTAATTACATTTAAATGGGAGAGTACTATTTTGGTATCATTCATACGCCTCCAAAAGTACTTTCCAGTTTATCATACCTGTCAACCCCAGTGCATCACAGGCTAATACTTTATTAAGAAAAAAATCATTAGGGAGCTGCTGATCCCATTTAAGTACATTGGGCAGAATGTAAGACTAATTAAAAAGCATATTTTTACATTATTAATTTCTGAGTTTCACACTTAATGAATGTGAAATGACAGGGCTACTATTTTTATATTCAGGCTCTCTGGGCTCTTCAGCCAGGGGAATTCAATTCTGGGGATTTTTTGCAAAGATGCTTCTTGGGAGATTTGTTTTCAAGAACAGCTAAGCTTTTTTAGCTGTGCCTTTTTCTGGAAAATTATACTAAAGCATATTACAGCCACTTAAAAGAGTAGTTAAATAGATGTTGTGTTGGGTTTTTTTCATCACACTGCTATAAAAGTATTTTAGATGAGGTATAAAATATGGTTTTTAAATGATATTATGATTTGCAAACACTAAAAAATAATTGCAGTGGAGTTGAGAGAGAGCGAAAACATCTAATCTTTATTGTGCAAGACAATGTGATAAAATATTTTACAGCCAAAAGCTCATTTTGCATCTGGAAAATTGTGTAAACTGATGGGGGGGGGGGGGGGGGGGGAGAGAGAGAAATCTCATTAAAACAAAAGGTTATTTTTAATATTCTTCAAACAAAGCAACACTTCTAACTGCATCTCCCCTCCTCGTATTTATTAAATTAGACAATTGTACCAACGCCTGACGTTGTATTTAAATAAAGACATAAAGTGACAGAGAGCGTGGGGCGAGGCAGGGATGGGGTTGGGAGCAGCGGGCGCTGGGAGGGAGCTCCTTGCCCGGGAACGTGGGGCTGTGGAGGGCCGGGGGTGCCGTTCCAGCCCTTGGGAGCGTTGGGTGTCGCGGAGCCCCGAGCCTGGCACCGCGTCCCCGCCAGCCGCGGCACTGCCACTTTTATAGGAGGAGTGGAGAGAAACACGGATTTTGTTTTTTTCCTCTCCCCTCTCTCCCCTTTTTTTTTTTTTTTTTTCTTTTTTTCCAAATGTGCTTACAATTACCTCTCTGTGTTTTTATTGTCTTTTTTGCTAACCACAAAACTCACACTGGAGGCAAATCTTAACGGCTGAGGCTTTCCTCGTGTAAATATTAGGAAATTACATTTGTACAAACTGCGCGGCTTTGTAAAGGGCGCTGGAGCCACTCCAACACAAATTAATCAGGATAAAGTTGCTCTATGTTCAACATGACCATAGTTTATTTTCTTAAAGTATTAATTTGTCAACAGCTTTCCTGCCTCGCTGTGACTCATGTGGATGGCATTGAGGGAAGACACAGATGCAATCTTGCTGCTATACCTTGTGGTTTTAGGAACCAGCTTCAGTTAATCAAACCATAATTGTGTTTAATTCCTCAATATTTGTTTTCCCACCAAAGTCAAACGACTGAAGTATGAATATGAACCTGTGTTTAAATATTGTCTTCCCTAAAAAAAAAAAAAAAAGAAAAAGAAAAAAGGCATGAAACTATTTTAACTGTTTGCTAAATAATTTTTACTTCTAAGTCCTTCTCTCCTCTGTTTTTAACCCCCTCCCTCAGCCCCAAAATAAATTAATAAGCTCTGGCAATAGCTTTTCAGCTGGTATCCTTTGCTTGTTCACCTCCTCAGCCTTCCCCAGTGCTGAAAGCATTGCTTTCCACATGTGCCCCCTCCTTCTTCTGCCTTCACTTGCTGCTTATTATATCCCCCCATTTTTAATTATATCTTGATTTTCGTAAAATGATAATTTGTTGTTATGTTTCTGGAATGCAAACGTGAGCGTAATGGGATCTATTTTTCAGAGTTGCCAAAACAAATTAAGGAGAATGTTCGGCTCTTCCTTTGCCAAATGTTTTAGTGTTTTTCCATGAAAGCAAATCTTATTTTGAACTGTATATTAAAGCTTAAGTAAATAATGCAGCCTGTAAGAAGCAAATTCTATTGTAAAATCAGTTACTGTTTGCAGGCTTTGCTGGTGATACCTGCGCAGGGCTCTGCCTGGGAAGAATCGGGGTAACAATGAAATGTTGTTAATTTTAATTTGCCTTTTGCAGAGCGGGAAAAGCTGAACTTTTTTTCCCCGAGTGCTGGACGCAGCCCCCATAAATATGGAGCATTTGTTGTGGCCGCCTCACGGATGCCCAGGTAGGCGAGGAGGCTCTCGGATAACGACATCACACGGGGCTGGAATGGGAGCAGCTTTAGGCACTGAGCTTTGTTAATTGTGGGGCCGGGGGCTCGCCTGTTCTTTAGCATCTTTTATTAACATACATCCCCAAATAATATTGACACTCTTCTTGTTTTATTAGCACACGTTTACCTTGTTCATGGTTTTATTATTCAAGAATGCAGTTGTTGCCAAGTATTAATCAATATATTATGCTGCTCAGTTGGGCAAGCTGTACAAAAACATAGTGCCCCTAGGGTTAATACAGTCAAGAACTAGAAAAGTGTTTCAGACATGTACACAACATGTGGTTTACTATTATCATTAAATGAGGTGAACTGGGACTCTATACATATGGATTTTGAATTGCATAAATTTTGATTGATATCATTTGAAGACTGAGACCCTGAAAGGGTAGATTTTGTGAAAGACGATACACAGGCCAGCTATTACCACATACAATAATACCAGGAAAAATATCTGAAATGAGCAAGGCAGCTGGCTTTTAAATAGCTAAAACATAACATCAATACTTATTTTGAATAATGGAAAAAAGAGGTAAAAGATGTTGACCTCTGCCTGACAATAACATGTTCCAAAAGTAGAACTGGTCCCGGGAGAAAACCCCCTGCTCAACAGTAGCGACTAAGAAATTTTTTTCTTTCTCTCTCTCTTTCTTTCCTCCTTGTTTTCTCTTGCTTTTCTTTCCCTTTTCTTTCTTACTCTTCTTTTTCCCCCCCATATTTATGTTTTATTCTCCCTCCCCATCAAAGGTAAATGGGCTTTTGAACACGCAGATAGCCGCCAGAAAGGGAAAAAAAAAAAAAACCAACAACAAAAAACGAAACCCCAAGAATTTTTTGCAAATTCAGGAAACACTTGAGAGGTAAAACCAACATCCTGAGACAGGAGACAAGGCCAGCTTTTGACACCGGGCTGGACCTGAGAGGCCGAAGGAAACCTGGAGCCAGGAAGCGGCCGCTGCCGGGGTCAGGCCGCCGGGGACCCCGCTCCTCGCCGCGCACCGCAGGCCCCCACCGCCCTTTTCATGGGAAATTGCTGAAAATTTGCTGATCTGCATGAAACATTTATTGGAGGGGGGAGAGGAAGAGCCTTCCCTTGGCTTCTTGTGGGTTCGTGGTTCATATGGCGTTAAGTGGGGGACATAATGTATGCGAGGAGGCGGCAGGGCTCGGAGGCCCCGCGTCCATCTTTTTCCCACTGTGTGATACACATGGAAAATTATCAATACCTCGCTCTAGCAGATTCCTCCAATTTGCCTGTATTTGTTCAAACTTTTGAGAGAGCACCGGATGCTTAATGCTTCATTTATGATTTATGCTCCATAAATGTATTAAAACATTAACCATATTTCTGCTATGGCATACTTGAATCCTCCCGGGGAAAAGCCGGAGTGTTTCTCAGGCTGCTACTCCGGCTTCCCTGAGGAGCGAGATTATTTGTGTTGTGTTACACCTCCAAGTGTTGATTAGGCCTCGGTGTTACCCTGACAGAAGTGTCGTGTGGTGCTTCTCTTTAATGGGGTAATAAGCTACATCAACTGCGTGAAGGAAATGTTCCTTTTCAAGTCAGAAACGGCGAAAAAAGTTGGTGTGCAAATCCAGAAAAGGCTCCATCCCTTCTGTCCCCTCCACTCTAGTGAAACCCTCTGGAATGGGAAACTCTTGCCCATAGCACTTGGGTGGCTCTGCAAATTTATAATCGGGGTTAGAACTCTCTAATATATTAAATGGTTACACACCGGCCTTTGCAGGGCCTGGCTTTTAACCGCCTCACAGCCTGGCAGGCTCCGAAACACGGCTGTTAATTGGAAAGCAGGAAGGTTAAAAAAGAGACAAACTAGTTTTCTGGCTTGGCTTTGACAGCCTGGGTTATTTATGCAGGTTTTTTTTTGCAGGTTTTTTTCCCCCCCTCTCTTCTATTTTCCCCCCTCTCTTTTTGTGCTGGGGTGGAGGGGTGAGGGCTGTCTGGAGGATTTCTTAGTGGTTGGGAAGCTTCACATTTTTCAGTAAGCATTATTGGGTAACAATTGGTGCAAACATTATGGAGGGGGAAAGGCACATAAATCACGAAATAAAAAAATAGTTTCTGCACATTTTCAAAAAACACGTTGTGCTCTCTGAGGTCCTTTTCATTTTAACCAAATCAGGGGGAACTTGTCCTCACAGCGGCAAGGCAGATGGAACAATAAATCACAGGAACCATTGACTGCCTGCAGTGTACTCTCCGCAGCTGTCACTTTTTTGTCTCTTTGGTTTTAGCTGACATGGTTTGAGGTCCACTGTGAACCAATCTGGACTTTTTTTTTACCGTCATATCCATCAAAACGACCAGTAGCCATCAACCTACTGCAGCGATCGATTCGTTTGCTTATTCTCACGCATAAGCCAATACTCAGCTCACTAGGTGAGGCTTGGGAGAAGCACCTCATTTTAGCTTTTTTTTTTTTTCTCCCCTCTTTCTTTCTTTTCTTCTTTTTCCTTTTTTTTTTTTTTCTCCCTTTCGCCTCCAGCTACAGCTGTGATTTTCTGAGCAGTCTTGGCTAACGTTATTAAAGTTGCATCATGATAGATATAGAAGGGAGCGGGAAACAGCTTCCACCCGCGCCAACAGCAAACCCAGCAACAACCGTGGGGTTTTGCTGTTGTTGTCAGTGTTGCTTTTCAGGTGTAGCGAGACGCTTGCTAAGCTCGGAGTTTCCAACTCACTGCTTATTTTGCAAAGTAAACAAGCAAATGTTATGTGCATAACCTTAGCTGTCTCTGCAAAGGTCAGCGCCTGCCTGCCGATTTCCTCCGCCGCCTTTTGGTGGCACTCTGATGCCAGCGATTCCTCCCGCCGTGTTTGGGAAACAAGACGTCCTTTCTTAACAAAAGACTCAATCTACAAAAGGCTGCAAAACAAAAAATTGATTAAATTTGAACTGGAGTAGGAAAGTTTGGCTGGGTGGGGGAAATCGCCCGGTAAGCGCTAAACAGGGGCTGGTCCGGACTCTGCGCTGAGGGGTCGCTCAGGACCTTGTGGGATGCTGTAGAAAATGGGGGGGGTCCCTCCACTATCCTGCAATATCCACGGGCTTACAGAGGTGCGATTGGAGATCACATTCAGTGGGCTCAGTTTATGACCTGACACGTTGCAAAGTGTCTTTTCCATTTTAACAAAGTGCCCGACCTGCCGTCTGTTGCTGAAATGAGCAGGGGCTCAACTTCAGGACACGTTTTGGTTTTTTGTGGGATGAATAGCAGCGAGGAGATACATGGATAATACAGTCGTAGAAATGTTCTTTTTTAAATGTCAAAAATACCTGTTTGCTTTAAAAGCCTCCAGTTAGGTCAAGTTAAATTTATTATATACATTTTTTTTTTTATAGCTGAACTCCATGATTTTGACTTGAGGTGACAGCTGAAAAGCACCAGAAACCCTTGGAATTTCAGATCTATGTATTACTATAAAGGAAGAAAATAAAGTTCCGCTTAGAGAAGGCAGGGAATTGCATTTACCAAATATACATAGTTTTAAAAACACAACCCCTGAAACATTTACCTTAAAAAAAGTCAAGAGAGCAGAAGTTTTCTTTTGTATCTATAGAGCAAACATCCCTGGGATTTGTAATAAAAACCCAGTTATGAGATCCGGGGTCCCTCCTGTTAACAAGGATCTCTTAGCAGATATTGAAATATTGCCACGTTGGAGAGAAGTTATTTAAGGACCCTCCAGGAGCTGATGCGAAGGCAGATTCTGCTGAGAGTGTTTTCCTCTCTGCAAAGATTGGAAGGGAGCATGTCCTGAACATATTCCACTTTAGAGAGATGCAACAAATAACGAGCTGCAGTCAAAGCCGGCCCCACTTCATGATGAATTTCAAGGAGTGTGACCAATAATCCTTCTACTTATCTTAAAAATCCTATGGAAGTAGTAAACCAGTTCCAACAGAACTGAGAGCAAAGTGCGGGGGGAAAATAAACCAGAAACATCACGAACCAAGCCATCTGTCTGTGAGCAACCCAAGAACCCTGAGTCCACCCAAGTAGTTACTGCGTGTTTTTCTGTGCTGCTAATGGATTGCATATTGTTGAAAATATGAATTACAGAATAAATCAGAGCAGAGTGGAAATTATGGGTCGGATTCTGTTCTTGGCAACAGTGAAATTACCAGGCTGATTCTGTTTGCTGCTATTGGGGTGCACATCAGATTAATTATTCAGTGTAAATGACTGCAGATTGGCAATCTGAGCTCTCTAAATTTACCAACAGCCAGAGGAGCGAGGCTGGGAGTTGATGAGGGTCAGACCAGTTTAGGCTGTGGATTTTCACAAACCTTTACTTACTACCCTTAATTCTGCAAGACACATGCACATCCTAAATGCACCTTTAAAAATGTCTTGTGCTGGGGACATGCCAAACATCTCTTGCTCCCTTTAGGGGAGACAAGAAGAGTTACAAACTGTGAGCCCTTTGCCAGAGCTGCTGCCTAGAAAAAAATCTGAAGTGACTCAGAGTTTTGGCTGAGGAGGGAGAGCAGGATAAGAGGGCCTTGCTTATAGAAATTACGCAGAAATAAGGAATTTCACTCTGATTACCCTGCCAGAAAAATCTGTATATAACTAATATCAGATAACATCATCCTGCCTGTGAAAGGAAGGCCACTAATTCCGCAGTATTCTTATTTTCAAATGAATTCCAACGCCGAGAGCAGGGAGCAGCTTTGTTAAAAGGGACTGGCATTAATATGCCTAATGGGGACTTTTCTCCTGTTCCTACCGAACGGGCTCTAACACAAATCCACACTTCAACCAGGAAGCGGTTCTGCATATTTTCTAATTAGCTGTGGTAGATATTCAATACAAAGAAGCACGGGGGGGGGGGGGGGGGGGAGAAAAAAAATAAAAAAAAGAATAAAAAAGCTGCGCGAACACAAAACTTTGTTCATCGCTGGCGCGCAGAACACGGCGGGTTTAACCCCGAAAAGCCGCACGAGGTGGCTGCTGAGGGAGGTTTAATTGGAGCCCCCAGGTGCCCCCCTGGAATGGGCAGCACAGGCACAGCCCTGGCAGGACCGAGCCGCAGGCGCTGCCGAGCGGTGCTGCCGCCGCCGCTGCTGCTGCTGTTGTTATTTTCCAAGAGGAAATATTTCGGGTCTGCCCTAACATTAGTGCAACATATCACTGCGGCTGCATTCCCTGCTGACTGCAGGCTGTTTGATGAGTAATTAGGAGACCTTCTCTTTAGTTTGTTTGACATATTTTACAAAACGCGCGAATCTGTTAAAAATTTGCTTGTTCATTTAAAAGGCAGAGTTCCTAAATGAAGCAGAGTATTTGCTAAATAGATATAATTTTAGGATGTGGGTTTGTTTTGTTTTTGTTGGTTTTTTTTTTTTTTGCTGTTGCAACTTCAAACACAATAGGCTCTTTTTGCCTGAGAAAGGATTTTTTTTTTTGTTTCTGTGGAGAAGTAATTATTGTTTGTGCATCTGTGTAGCTTCACTCAGAGCTCATACAGAGAATATCTCTGTAATACTTAGAGATAAACATATCTAGACATACAGATCTCCATGTGTGTACTTAAGTTTGTTTATATTTTACACCCACATGTCAGAACTGGTATCATTAAGTACTTACTGGAAAGCAATAAACACAGCTCTCTTTCCTCTGCCCAGATCAAGCGTGAACACTTTTTCCTTCATTTTCCATTAAAGCATCTTTAGCAAAGAAATCACAGAGAAAATATTAAATATCTTAGATATTTCAGCACTCATCTACTAAATACAATTTGAAGATCATTTGCTCTCTCAGATTGTATGATTTCAGCTGGTGAATTAACTTTCCTAAGTACAGCAGGGTTGTGTAATTAAAAAGTTTATTTTTTCTTGATTTGAAAGAATTTGGCATTTTTAAAAAAATAAATATAATTTTCTTCATTTTAACAGTGCAAAGAAGTGACATCTCTCAGCTCCCTTAATTTCAGGCAATATTGCTTCTTGCAGTGTTCAAAATTAGAAATGAAAAATTAGACATTCAAAAATAGAAATATAACTGCTCTCAATTTATTTAATGTCAAAAAAAACCCCCCTCTGGTATTTAAAACCAAGCAATCCTACTGACTCAAAGGTTAAAGTTGTCCCCAAAAAAGCAATGCTGGAATAAGACTATGCTGGCCGAGATTAAAATCCTTTAGTGCTGCAAAATGTGAGCGCAGGGATGATTTAAAAGCCCCGTACTTTTCTAGTCAGCTCCACTTATTGCTTCAGGCTGAGCATTTTGTTTTTCTTTTTTTGTTTTTCTCTCCTTTCTTTTATTTCTTTTTTTTATTTTTCCAGTGAACACTCCATTGCTTATTTAGGGGAAGCATCTCATTCATCTGTGCCTGCTTCTTGCCGAGACTTTTTCCTGCTGGAGAATTACTGCCTGGCACATCAATAGGCTGCAAATTATATAAGGGCTGTGTTTAACTTGCAGCCCGATTGCCATTGTCGGGAGGGTCCGTGTCTTTTAGCTAAACTGCCTTTTTCTGCAGGAATTTCAGATGTCTGTAATTGCTGCTCCTTTCAGCACAGCTTAAGGTATCAATATCAACTCGATTTGAATATCATAAGTGGGAAGTTGCTCTAAGCAAAACAAAAACATGTCAGTTGCCCAGGTGACATTTTGTAGCAAACAAGGAAATCACAACTCCAGGAAGTGTTGTATTTTATGCCAACAACAATATGACAGTTTTCTCTGTAAAGAAAACATGACACTTTTCCAAATATCAGAGGATGCCTCCGCTGCTCAAGGGATTCCTGTACTGTCACTGAAATGGAAGGTCACAGGCTGGTTTCATGATTTCTATAGTTTCAAAATGTTGTGGTGGAGCGTTTGCACGCTAAATGCTGTAGGCTAAGGGAAATCTTTCCCTTCATCTCTGAAAGAAGTGACAGGAAGAAAAAGGTCCTACTTTGACAGCAGTAACCTCTAGGTCTAGAGGTTCTGCCCCAAGCAACTCTGAAGTAAAATTACCTATGTTAATGTGTTGTCCTCGCTGTCAGGCAGCCACACGTGTGCAAACCGTGGCCCAAGGGGCGAGTGTGCAGCCAGGGGCTGTGTGGGACCTCTGGAAAATCCTCCTGTGCCGTCCCTTCCTGGTCTTGGATGGAATAAAGGCTGGAAAGTTTCTGCAAATGGTTTCTTTTAAGAGGTGGGGTTTCCACTTTGACTTCAAAACCTGCTTGCTATGTGGGTACCTGATTCTTGGAGTTTAAATAAACTGACTTTTGCTTTAAGCTGGGGAAAAAATGTTTTAACTTCAAGGCTATGGATAGGATCAAAACACATTTGTTTCCAGCCTTCCTCCTTTTTTTTTTTATTCTTCCCTCTCCCCCTTAAAAAAACACACCTTGGTCTATAGATTATATACTTCCTGCTGCCCTTTTTATAAGCAATAAGAATTTAATAACTGAAGGCAACTCTATAGTAATATTTATATGGGTCAAGTGGCTTAAAAGTATGCAATAAATGTAAAGTTATGAACCACATTGCCCCTTTTTAAATAATGCAGCTAGCACCAAGATATTATGTTTCATATTCTGGAAAAAGGTGTTTTAGCCTAGGCTTTAGGAGTACACCAGACATGAAAAGTTATACTGATCCCATAATAAAGTCACTGCCTGCTTAATATGGTGTGTTATGTAGACCTCCAGATCTTAATAGCAGACCACAGCAAGAACGTCCCAGATGATATCAACAAAACCTTCGCTTTCTCATTAGCAATCAGCAAATCCTCCTGGTGGCTGCTGGTTTCAAATAAGGGCAAGTGCCTCAATGCCGAGTGGGAAGCCCAATAGGATAATAGAAATAATGCAGTCTAATCAGCAGCGAGCATGAGATCCCCGTGCCAGGGCAGGCACTGCTGGGCTGGGTGGCTCCTCTTCTGCAGCTTTTAACAGCCCTCCCAGTCCTGAGGAGCAGATCTGTGGGATGGAGGGCGAGGCAGATGGAAAAACCTCCTCGTGCATCCCCACCATCACCTGCCTGTCGCTGTTCACAGATAAGAGGGGTTGGAGGATGTTTACACAAAAATTATTCAAAATACCCTTGCAGTCGTTGCTGTGAATACCTAAAGAAAAGCTGCGCTGGTTTCTGTGTATATAAAACACACCTATGTCTGCATGGCGAGAGGGGGCACAAATTGTTTTAATCTGGCCTCATGGCAACATCAAATTCTTCGATAAATCGGATCAACTCTTTGTCATCATGGCCCAAATGATGATTCCTTTATCGACCAGCATATCTGCACCAGAGCGGCTACCTGCACTGCTATTTTTATTCCTTATTGCTGTTGGATTTAAACAGAATTTGTATTTGGACACACACTTGCAGCAGGGCATTATTAAGTGTGGGGACAACCCTTGCTGTTGGCCATTCTGATGAAAGTGTGAAGGACACACCATCCTCCTGCTCCTGCAGCCTAAGTAATCCATGGCTGTGCTTGGGGAAATGAAGAACAGTTTTAGTTTTTGCACTCATTTTCTAATTGTAAGGGCTTTTTCCCCTCACGTTTTCCCTTGTGGTATTCACGTGCTCTTAGAGTATCCTGATTTCTATTGAAGAGCGATTTCTGCGCTCTTGTTCAGTCCTGGTTAAAAATTAAGCCTGCAAATGTGGCTGGTGCCATGCAAGGAAATGCAAGTCTAAGCTGCAGCAGTGTAAACAAAAAAGTGTTTTAAGAGGTGCTTAACTGTGTTTTGAACCCTGATTAAGCCTAAGGTTACTCAGTGTTTATATGTGCATTCGCAGTGCATTGGGAAAATTCAGTGTTTAATGGTTCCTGTGCTGATCTTTTGTTAGAGCCCTGGGCTGTGGTGCCCGAGAGCAGTGATTACTGGCCAGATTAAAAACCACAAACTCTTTCTAATTCTGAGTTTTGTCCAACTTTATTCCTGCTGATGTGAAGCAGGGCTCCGTATATCTCTTAGGGTTTGGGATTTTAAAAACTGACACCACAAGTCAGTCCCCTGAGCTTTTATGTAGCTGATTTAGTGGGGCAAGGTAGGGTTGTTTTGGACTCAAAAAATTGAATAGTTTCTATCTATGGGTCTCGTTATTGTCCTCAGGTCTGATTTTTTTTTTTTGTTTAATAACCATGAGACGATAAATGGACAAGGAAGGTACCCCTAAAGGGCAAAGGGCTCCAAAAAAATGGGTGATAACTTAGGAATATGAGGTAACAACAGAAAGCTACATTTCCAACTCCTCTGCAGTATTTTGAATTCTGAGAATGACCTTGCTGAGTACTTCATTCTCCCAAAATAACGAGCAGGTCAATACCAGTCCTGCTTGTGTGATAAAACACAGTAATTGCTGACCAGGACATGTCCACAAAGAGCCGGGAGAGCTGATCTGGGGGAGCGAGGACATTTTCACCAGCAGGGTCAGGAGATCCTGACAGTTCAGGACAGTCCATGGCAGGGAAAGACAAGACATGTCGAGGCAGGCTGAAAAAACAAACTGATGGATGAGGGTGACGTGACCAAAGGGAAAACTGTGCTGGAAAATAAATGCATATTTACTGAAAGAAAACCTCTTGTTTATGAGAAGTGAGAGGTGAAATCGAGACTACTGATGGTAAATTGCACAATTATGGTGCTCAAGTGAGAGGGAAAAAGGGGCTCTGGGAGAAAACCAGGCCCTGCAACATTTAAGCACCAGCTACCTGCACCTCCACGGAGGTTAGAAATTTAGGAGAAGGTTTCTGATATCAAAGCAGCGAGGCTGTGGAGCAGACTCCATATGTGGGTAACGATGTGAAAAACCTCTAACAACTCCTAAAGCAGAGCCTTGGTGACAGAGGATTAGAGGACACTTTGTCTGCGCTGGAAAGGGCCTGGGTGGGAAGACCCAAAGACCTTCATCCAGCCCAGTTTAATGGAAACACCCTGGAAATTTGGAAATACTGAGGCACTCCTAGCTCAGACTGTCTAAACTTCCATTTTTGGTTGTTTTCATTACATGGCTTTAATCCGTGCAGATTCCAGGGATAGGGAACATTTGGCCTCAGGCATGCTGCAGTGTGGGAGGGCACCTTGCAAGATGTGCTGCAGTAACAGGGGCAGGGTTTGAGCTTGTATTTTACCCAAAAAATGAGGATTTGGAGTGATTTCAACAATGCTGGTGTGCTACAGAAGAGTTAGGAGATTGAGGAGCTCAAGGTGAGGCAAGATGTGGTCTGCTCAGGTAGAGCAGATACACAGGGCCTTGAGGTGATGCCACCTCTCTGTGTCTTACTCTATAGCAGCAGGAGACAGATTAAAGCCAGAAAATATGCATAAAAAGAGAGAAAACAAAGTAGAGAAAGGGGAATATTAAGATATTAGGCAGCAATTCTTCCCTGTGATCCTGGCCAAGGGGTTGTGGCTGCCCCTGGATCCCTGGCAGTGCCCAAGGCCAGGCTGGACATTGGGGCTGGGAGGACCTGGGACAGTGGGAGGTGTCCCTGGGACAGTGAAAGGTGTCCCAGCCCATGTCACGGGGTGGAATGGGGTGAACTTTAAGCTCCTTTCCAACCTAAACCAGTAACTCTTGCCAAAGCTTTCAAGACTGATATCAAAGTTCCTGTCTTACAGCCTGGGGTTGCACTGGAACGGCACCGGCATGAACTGTGCCTGGGGACTGTCATTTGCATCGTGGTTTTCATTGCATCCCACATGTGGGAATGCCAGCCTTGGAGTCCTGGAAACCTTGTGTGTGTGTGCAGCTTCTCTGCTCGCCTGACAAGGGATCATTAGTAACTCGCTGATGTCTCTCTCTGTTTGTTCTACTTCACGAGACACTTCCCCAACTAATTTAGAGCAAAGCTTGGTGTTTACTTGGCTTCACAAAATGACACTCTTTTCCCCCCAAGATTGCTGCAAAGTCTTGGCAAAGAATATTTACATAAACAGGTTTCAACTTCATCAAGAACAGGTCGGGAAAGGAGGGCAAATCCGAGTGGAAGGGAAATAAAGCAGAGCATGAGGTGGAGTAGCTGATCTCTCATTTAGGGCTGCAAAAGAAGTACTTGGAATGTTTGCAGGGCTGGTGCAGCCCTGTTGAGAGAGTCACACAGTTACCTGAAACTAAAACTCCTGGAAACATAGAGAAAGAGCTGTGGGGAGCGATGGAGAGGCCCAGCCCCGCTGCAGGGCTGGCAGGGGCAGCCCAAGGCAGCAAATCACCCACTTGTGGGCAGCTTTGTGTTGCCACCATGCACTGGAAACATTTGAAGCCTATAAACGATGAAATTTTAGTTGTTAGCAACCTCTCAGGGTCCTGGGGATAAAACCTCTAGGACAGTTTCCTGCTGCAAGGAAGGGAGAGGGCAGCAGCACCGCTGATGTCCCCACATGAGCGCAGCCATCATCCCCACAACTTCACTCCCCAGCTTTTTCCAGCTTGAGGGAAAGGTGGCTCCTCAGTCCCCATTCCAGGAGCCGAGGGGTGTCCTGTGTGGACAGAAAGAAAGGGAACTAGTTTATGGGAAGCAAAGAAAAGGAATTAGTTTGTGGGAAGCGGATGGGTCCAGTATGTAAATAAAAGCCACTGGCATCCTCATTATGGGGGCTCTTTTGAATAAATGTTAGCCTTTAAGTGCCAGCTGTCACTCTATGCATGGCCTCCCTTCTTACAACTAACCTCTCTGTCACCTCGCCTTGTCTCCCTAACTTGTCCTATTATGCAGTACCAAGCTGAGTCATTGTTTCAAGCAGGAGGTGACATGTTAATAGCTTAATAATAGTATAATCTCACAAATAATAATATGCTGTCACACTGTCTGAAGCACAATGTTTACAGGAGAAGTGGTAATGTATGATGACAGTAATTTGAATAAAAATGAATTTACTGCTCTTGTCTCATTTGCAGTAAATTTTCGCATCTTTCATGCACAACTGGTGCTCCATGACCTCTTTCATTATTGTGTTCTCAGTGGCTGCTGCCTGCTTTAAAGTGAAAGGCAGGCAAATGAAACAGAAACCTGCAGCTTAATAAGGGGTCTCCAGAAAAGAGTTTCTGGAAATCTCACTTTGTTTGTTTGCGGAGCCGAGGCGGTGTCGGCCAGGCTGTTTAATTAATGCAGGCTGGAGGTGCTGATTGAAGAGCAGGCACGAGCTGATACCATTCTGGATTGGCAATTTGCAAAATAATCATCATGAAATTGTGGCAGAGGGGGAAAAGTACTCGGAATGCAGAGAGGATCGTTGGGGTTGGAATTTGAGTTTGCGCAGCTTAAGGAAAAACTGTTTTAAATGCTCTGGGTGCTTGATGTGGGGAAAAGCAATCCTTGAGTTAATTATAAATGAGTGGTGGTGTGATGGTGGACTGGTAAAACTTAAAACTTATCCCTGAATACATAAAATATTTTTTTCTGGGTGTTTTCTGCCTCGCCTTGTGCTGTATTGCAAAATTCTGCCATTTTCATGTCTGGTACAGACCAGGACTCCTGGTATTATCCTGACAAATAAATAGGGAATGTACTCTGTATCAAAACTGCCTTTGGAAAATCTAAATTCCTAGGACAGTTCTATTTCTCTGAAAGAAAAAAGAAGTTATTACGTGATGTGGTTCATTTGATGAAAAAGAAGAAAGTTTACAACTCACAACTGATATGCCTGGACTAAATTTAGTTTGATGGAATGAGGACAACTAATTGAAACTTGCTGGGACTCAAAAGACTGCACAGGACAGATTCTCCCTAAAACTGCTGCGTTTTATCTAAGTTTAAGCGAATGTATAGAAGTAAAAAATGTGGTTTGAGTGACCTGGTTCATAGGTTGACATAATTAAAGACCCCAGCTTACCTCTCTTTCCTTATATATACAAATGCAGTTATGTATTTTTTTCATGACTTGTGCTTGTACCTAACAAATACAATATTTTCCTCCAAACTGAAAATTCAGCAATGTTAGGTTTTTTTTGGAAATAGAACTGCTGCTGCTTTTCTGATCCTTGTGAAGAAACTGGGAACCTCACTGATACGCCTTGTCAGGTGGGAAAATCCAACAGGAAATGGACACATTTGGTGATGGATTATCATAAAACAGAGTTTGTTGTATTTTTGAATCTGAGTTTTTAAGAGGGAGAAAAATTAGTCTTCAGTATCCCAGCTTTGCACACTGGTGCTAAATGCTGAAAATTATGAAAATAATGCATTGATTTAAGTCGTTCAGAACTGCTTCCAAATCTACCCTCATGGCAGGGGATTGGACCTGGATGGTCTTCAAGATCCCTTCCAACCCAAACATCCAGTGATTCCAGGATTCCATGAAGAGAGTGCAGCTGATGGGTTTCATAACCACCTTGCAAGGCTGAGATTGTTTTTGAACTGAATTTTCCATTTTTTTTCACATGAAAAGTGCAGGAGGCTTCAGCGGGATTGCTCATAGTTGCAAAGACTGAATGACCCACTCCAGGCAACTGCATTAAAATAAATTGTTTTGCTGAAAAGATTTTTCCATTGGAAAATATTTTCTGCTTAAAAATACTTCATGTTTTCCCAGTGTAATTTTAGTCATTTTCTTAATTTT
The DNA here is from genome assembly GCF_028551555.1 of Melozone crissalis. Taxonomy (NCBI): domain Eukaryota; kingdom Metazoa; phylum Chordata; class Aves; order Passeriformes; family Passerellidae; genus Melozone; species Melozone crissalis. Next base: position 1,922,921 of record NW_026535797.1, on the reverse strand, counting down.
GGAAATCCCAGTTCTGTGCACCAAAATTCAAGACACTTGCAACATTACATGACTAAATAATGATTAATGGAGATTATGTGCAAAAGGGTAGAAAAGAACAGAGCAACAAAGCCTCTCTTTGGCTGATGGAGTTTATTTCATGTATATAAAAGGTCTCTTTCCCCCAAATCACTGATGTTCAAGGGGATATTGACACTTCTATGTAGTGCTTGAAACTCAAAGGTCCTTTTTGTTGCCACCTTTTAATTATTTAAATGTAGGCGAATCTGATTAAAGCTCTTAATTAGATGTATTTAAGATTGGCAAATATGTCACTGTCCTGAACAGCCAATGTCATCCACTGATATGTGTCTGTTATTTGCTAAATTGCAAGAAAGTTTCTTGGGGACAAAAAAAAAAAAAAAAAAAACCCAAAATATTGTGTTTGTGGAAATAAATAGGGGGTGGACCTGATTTTCGTGGCATGAAAATCAAGTGGAGTTTTTAATTGACTCCAACAGGCGCTGGATCAGGCCTGTGGGGTGTTTGGTGCTCAGTTACAAGTTAGTGCTCTCTCTAATCACCTTGTTCTCTAAAGGAAATAGATACTAAACAGGAACCATCTGGTAATACATTCTGTACCTCTTAATTACAATGTTTTGAGTGGCACCTAAATAAATTTCATTTACAAGCACATGACTGCTTGTCAAAAGCTCTGTTGATAATTTTATTATTGTAGTTTACCTTCTCGCTTAATGACCCCGGCCCAGTAAAGTCAGGAATATTCAGCTCCATCGCAAAAAAAAAAAAATAGAAAGACACAAATTCTATCTCTCATGGTGTGTTTCTGGTTATTTTCAAATGTTTGGAATACACGTGACATGGGGATGGATCTGCAATAAAAATTACCAAAATTCTGATTTCTTGGTAGAGAGTAGAAGCTGAGGCAGCTCTGCAGAGAGCCTGGGATGGTTGTAAAGTGCTCGTGTTATTTTATGATCTCTATGTTCCTGTGTAGATGTACTGTAGCATTTAGACAATTTTTTCTTTGTTAGCTGCAGGAAAAGATCAATATTATAAAGAAGTTGAGTGACTCTGTGAATTACTCTCCTGCGTTTTCACCCCGGGAAGTGGGGATTTAAATCCTGTCTCTGGTTTGGAGGCTGAACCACAAACCCAGCTCCAAGACCGCTTTGGAGCCACCCCGAAATTTGGAGGTTTCCAGTTTGGGGTTGCTGCCTATCCGTGGCTAGAGCTGAAAATGGCTTTTCTGATGTCTTAGTAATCTCTGGTGGAAATTTGTCTGTATTGAAAAATCAACATATAATGTGGTGGGATGATTAGCAGCCTGAAAAAAAAACAAACCTGGGGCAGCACTGGGATGGAGCAATGCCCATGGAAGGTGCCGCCTCAGTGTTTGCCCTGCCCTGGCACCCTGAATTTCACAGAAGGGATTTTTGGGATGCAGGGGAAGATTTTCTCATGCCATGGCATCTGATAGTGGCACATCCTCTCATCAGGGATAGGCAGCTTCCTGCACAGCAAACCCTCATCCGTCTGCATTCAATAATCGTTGGAGACAAAACAAATTACAAATAATGTGCAGCTTTTGCTAAGTTTCACTGGGAAACTGCTAATTCAGCTTCGTGTTCTAAAGTCCTTTTAAAATAACAAGTTGGAGGAGACAAAAATCCTAAGAGGAAAGACACGAGGGAGGTTTCTGGGAAAACAGGAGGAATGTGGCACCTGGAGGGGTTTTGTCCAGTTCTTTGGGATGAGCTGCCCATGGGAAAACATAGAGGCATAAAAAGTAAAATAACCTTATTTCTAAATTCATGGCAAATTAAAAAAGGAATCCTACTGCTCTCAGCAGGGTCCTTTATTCCTTTTTAGTTGCAGTTGATGGTTTTTCTCTTCTTAAAATAATTTTGTCTCCAGGTCTCAATCTTGATGTGGGAACTTTAGGAAACAGATAAGCTTTCAAATATTTTTTTTAATCAATGCTTTGGCAAGCTGGAGTTGAAATAACATTTAAATTCAGAGAGATGCTGCTGAAACAGAGAGGATGATCATCTCCAGGTGGGTTTGTAAGTCGAGTTTGAAGCAACTGAGCTGCCTGAGCAGGAGAGGGAATTCACCGTACACAGCAAACTGTTATCCCCTACAATATAATATCTGGATTTGAAGCTGATATTTAAAGAGGGCACTTGCTTTACTTATGAGATTAAAGGCAAATGCTCTCTTTTAAAAATGAAGTCATGCTGTGTTTTGCACCTTTTGACACTTATTAACTCAGGTCATTAAAAAGAGGCTAATTAAAAAAGAATGTAAAACAAAAGAGTCATTTGTCTATCGCCGAGCTCGGTTCTTCATGTGCGCTGGCTGGAGGCACTCTCTCTGTTTAAACCTTGGGTACAGAAAGCACTGGGAGCCACTGGGGCATGCTTGGAGCTTGTCATGGCTTTTGGCGAGCCCGTGGTCCGGCTCATTATGCACCTCATAAAGAAGAGAAGTCATTGTCATCAAAATTAGCTGAAGCTGGAATTTACATTCATGGAAATTTTGGTTTCGCCGCTGTCCTCTGGGGCTGGACGATAAAGGAAAGCTTTTACCAGCTGCAGTTAAAGAAAGTGAAGTTCAATAAATGATTAGTGCTTCGTTAAGGAGTTTCCAAACCGAGCTTTGTGCACGTGAGATTTTACAGCTGATGAGAATTTGGGACAAACAGCCTGTGAAGTTCACTGGTTCTGGTGGGGAAGATGTGCTCAGCACATCCCAACCTGGCTTGAAAAGAGACCGGCCTCTTGGAACCCCCAAGATGTTCCTGTTCTTCCAAAGGGACGCTTTGCTAGAAGGCACCTTCTCTCCTGTCAGGTTCAAAAGTTGTTTATTTTGGAATAAACTCTTCTGATGCACGTGAAGGAGTCCTTCCAAGGAATCCC
>NW_026535797.1:1840000-1915000 GCF_028551555.1 Melozone crissalis | reverse complement strand
TTGAACCTGATGATCTTAGAGGCCTTTTCCAGCCTAGGTGATTCTGTGGTTCTATGAAATGGCCAAGCAGGATATGGACATGTTGGAAGGAGATGGTGAAGGAAGAGTGGCCTGTCAGGGTGCTGAACACCTGCCCTTCCTGCCTGCCTTTCCCTGCATCCAAACATCCATGGAGAGAACTGGGGACAACCTCTCTGGTCACACTTGGACCACAGTGGTTGTGGCTGCCCCTGGATCCCTGGAAGTGTCCAAGGATAGGCTGGACAGGGCTTGGAACAACCTGGGACAGTGGGAGGTTCCCTTCCCATGGCAGGGGTGGCACTGGATGATTTTAGGGTCCCTTCCAACCCAAACTATTCTAGGATTACATGAAATCCCATCTCTATCCAGGTAAAGGGGTGGGTTACCCCAGGTGGGGCACAGAAGAAATCTCCTCCCACGTGTGTCCCTGCCCTGCTCCTGTACAAGGATATTTAATTCCATCCTGAAACAAAGGCAGTTGTCGCTCACTGCCTCTGGAACACGGCTGGGAAAAGTAGACTGTCAAGGGGAGTTTACTTCCTTTGTTAATAAAAGAGAAGAAAAAGAGTTTATGGATCTTTTCCTGAATATGAATATTAAATAGACTAGTTGTGGGAACCCTGATTTTAATTTCCTATGTCTTTATTTGGAATTCTACTCCCTCTTGGAAAGGTGTCTACTTAAATATAGGGGGAAAGGGAATTTAATGAATTACAAAAAGGGTTATTTTACATGGAAAATGTGTATTCCTGGCTATTTCCATTTAAAGAACATGACATTAGTGTGGAAATTGCCCCTTATGAACAGGTCATTAATGTCAACTCTACTAAAACTGACATCACCTGCTACTATTTTAATTGTGTGTTTTACTAATGCTAACCATTTTCCTGACAATAGAACCCCCCTAAGCTTAATGAATCTTTGCAGAATACATAAACCAAGGTCAATATGTAAGAAATGCCTCAAATGTTAAGAAACTCTCCCAGAGAAGCTGAAAGAAAAGTTTATTATTCTTTTACATTCATAAGAATAAGAGCAAAAATAGAAATCCTACACAATATGTTTTCCAGATAGTCATATATAAAAAGCTTTGATGCTTCTGGGAAATCTTTTCAATTAGCTACTATTTTATATGAAGAAAAGGACTTATTTTAACTGGTTACATTTCCAAGATTTATTCCTTATTTTCCAATAAGAGTGGCATATTAAATAAAAAAACAAAAATCCCAAGTACTTCCTTAGTGTCATATGTAACAATCACATTTTTTTCCCATGGTTTGGGGGTGGGAGGTGGGGAGGGGGGGTGGAAAGAGAGAAAATGAAATCCAGATTTGTAATTCCTAACAGGAGAAATTCGATCCTTTCCAATGTTTAAGTAATATTTCCTGTAAAACATACGAGGCCATCTGCAGAGCTGTTTCCAGACACATTTTGAAGTGGCAAGGGCAACTGAAAGAGACCCGAATGGAGGCTGGCATTTCACCTCTGGGAGATGGAGCATTAAAGGTTTTGAAAAGCTGGTTCTACAATTTTACAAAGTATTCAACCACTGCATAGTTCATAATTTGTTTAATTTACCTACCTTTTATAGGTATGGGGAGGGGGAAATCCGCTCTGTAAGAGACAGTATAAAAACCAAGACAGCTGTAAAAAGCTAATGTACAGCTATCAGGAATGCTTCATGATTTCAGCCGATTGAAAATGTATTTTATTTGTTACAGGCCTAAATGTTCCCCTAGAAAAACTGTGCAGAGTGAAACATATTTGGGGAGACAACAGAAACACCGAACCCTTTTTGTTATTTAAGTCTATTATGGAATTTTTTTTTATTGTTGGTCTCCAGGGTCACCTTATGAATTCGTGTTACTAAAATGTTACGGCCTCACTATAATATTCGCTTTGTGGAAGGGTCTGCATTTACCAAATCTCATCCGAGATCGAATATAAATGAGAAACTTGCATCTCTCTTCAAGGAATGTATTTTAGACTGTTTTCTCCCCCTTTTGGAATTACAGACAGATTCTAAAATTGAATTCTTTTTCCTGTGCCAGGATTGGGTAAAATGACTGAACACTTAGGCTTACCTTTGATACATGTCTTAAATTCAAAATTTGCATCGCTCAAATAGTTAACTTCAGGGCCAGATTCTGCCCTCAGCTGTGCATATTTGGGAACCCCATTAACTTCCCTGGAAAATAATGTTATACTGTTTGGATGCTCTGGAATGAGATACATTGCAATGTTACCTTCTGTCATTCCCCTGTAAAACTCAGTCTTTGCTGCAATTTTTATTTTGCTGGCTGGTGTAGCCCTTTTATTCTGTCACTACCAACTGGCCTGCTGGACATTTGTACCTGTCCTCTCACATCTCTGGTTGCGCTGTTAGGATTAAATACAACGAGTAGAATAAAACTGGCAGTGCCCATGAAATTTAAAAATTGTCATCTGGTTGGTTTGCAAAGGAATTTCTGTAGCTCAAATGGTTTTGGTCAGAACTCGGTGCTCATGGGGAGAGGCAGCTGTGGGTCCCTACCCCACACACTCCAGCAGCTTTTGTCAAAATTACCTTGAGCAATATATTCTCTAAGAGTGGAAAATTCGTTACATGAATTGATCCAATGCTCATTTATTAATAAAATGAAATTTATTTCAGTTTCCATGCAGTGCTTTTGTCTTTGTTTTTCACCTGTGAGAGGGAAGGGCCCTCTCTTATCAATTCTCTTGGCTTCACACAAGTTCTTCTTTTTGTGGGCACCAGAGGCAGGAGGATCCCACCAGGAAGCCAGTGCTCCCACTCATCAGGGATATAAATCTTTTGGGGAATAATTTGGGGTTTTGAGAGATGCCCATACTGAAAATGGGCACTTCTACCCCTTCCCTCAGCTTGTCTTAATTCCTCCTGTTCAAGCAGAATTTATGACTCTGAATTTCAAAATTAACACAAAGTGAGTGGGCAGACACACAGGAAACAATTTTCCAGCTTAAAGGGATTTTATTTTGTGGTGCCTTGCCCATCCCACCAGCTGCTTTTGGCTGGCAGTGCCACGGCCTCGCGCTCTCCGATCCCACACGAAGCCAGAAAAGAGCCTTCAAAAATGTCACTTCCATTTCCTCCCGAAAGCAGAACACTTCCTACAAGGAAAGCCACGCATTACAGCTGAATTATAAATGAGGGCTGGTATTTTTTGCGAGGTACAAATCGCAGGCATTCTCCATATTGTTAGAATACCAATTTTATTTTCCTGGTGTGTAGTACCCGGTGCCGCGCGGGGTCCCCGGAGATGCGCGCACCCTCCGGAGATTACTTCAGCATTGCATTACTGCTATCACATATCCATTACATATACTCTTTCAGACAAGTGGAAATGTTTTCACAAAAACAATCTGGAATCTTGGCTTAAAACCCAAGCTTGCTGTCAAGGCAAACAGAGTAGCCTCAAAGAGGACTTATTTCTATTTTGTTCAGACAAGTATGTTGTTTCTGGATTATAATAAGGGGAAATATAGCAGCTATCAGTCTTCAGTTTATTTGACAAGCTTCCTCTGACAAAGCTAGAGGAATAAGCCCTGGCCCTGCAAACTCGTTCTCCTTCAGGTATTCCCTTTGGCTCCAGCACTTTTATTAGTGTGATTAAGGGCCACACACATGTTTACAGGACAGGAGTCGCAGGATGGGATGATGATATATTTCCTTGGCTGTTACTTATTTTGCAAAGTTTTAAAAGCCTTCGCTGTTCTCAGAGCTTGTCTCTATCAGCCAGTGCTCTAAGAGCTTGTCCCATCACCTATCAAACAAGGTCAATGAGCAGGTTATAATCAGATGCCAAATAAACAAATGCAAACTTGAAATCAAGTGATTTACTGTCCGTTTTCATTAAGTTCTTCCCAGGGAAGCAAACACTTTATGCAGCACAAGGGACCTGTGGATGGGGTCAGCGGCCGTGCTGAAGCAAGACGTGGTGTGATGGTTTTCACCCAAATGGACTTTAACGACACCGAGCGTGAAGGGAAAGCTGCCTGGTGTGGGGGAAAGTGCCTGGAAACAGAGCAGCATCTCCTCACCCTCCCAAGAATTTTCCTTTGGAAAGCGCGTGGAGTTTTAACATTCATGTGTTTACATTACTCGGAGTTTTCTCCTCTTTAAATCAGAACTTTCCCTGTGCTGTCAGCTAAAAAATAAATCTGAGGACATGGGAGCTTGTAGCTTCGTTATAAAGCTCAGCCAAATTTAAAATTAGAATTTCAATTTGTTTAAGAATTCCAGCATGAAGTGCTCTTAGGTAGCTGGACACCTTTGTGTAGTGAGGTCTGGCCTCAGTGGAAATAAAAGAGCAACTTAAAGGCAAGGGAGACATTTAATATATCTGTGCTATGTGTTTTCCTAAGGAGTGGTGGGACTGCATCACCTTCACAGAATGGTCTGGGTTGGAAGGGACCTTAAAGCCCACCCAGCCCCAGCCTTCCACCCAGGGACACCTTCCACTGGGAATTCCATCCCCACACTCCCAGGGAACAATTCCTTCCTAAAGTCTATTAATACACAAAAACCTGGTGTAGCAACATCTCAGCTCTGCTGGCCTGTTACACACAGGGAAGTGACTCCAGGTTTTGGCTCCATAAATCACAGCCCTGGAACACTGCTTGGGAAAGGCATGTCACTTGGACAACACAAAATATTGAGCAACTTGAATTGTTTTTCCATGAAGCTTATCCCTTGATAGCACTTTCCTTTCTTAAATCTCCTCAATACAACATAATTTCAATGTTTTCTAGGCAGAGTTATAATGCTCTTTTTCCAGCATAATATTGGCTGCGATGTGGATTCACTGGCAAGAAGTTGTGGTTTGCTTCTTTGCCATATTGTGATTCAAGTACAAAACAACAAATTTTAACAGAACCCATTCTGAAATTTTGTAAGTATCATTTACCAAAACAAAACCTTCGCCCTCAGTTTTTCTATATTTGTTTTAGAAATTTTTCCATTCTCATATTTCAGAATATTTCCCAAATGAGACTGAGCCAAATTTTTCTTCTCTCTTTTTTTTCCTAAAGGTTGCATAAATATTTCACATGTATCTCCATTTAATTAGATCATAACATTGTAAAGTGGCAAAGAATTTTCTCTTTCCCCAAATTAGACATGAGAACCACAAACAAATTAATTTGTGTCTCAGGGTTTTGACTGGGCCTCTTGGCCTGCTCCAGCACTAATACAGGCACTCGTGACCCTCTGGATTTCAAACGCCTGAGGGTAAAAAGCAATTATAAAAACATGACTCTCCCAGATCAGCTTTCGAATCTGCCTTGTCTCTGTTTTATTGATGGGAGATTGAAGGAAGATTCAAATCAGCTATCCTTCAATTCTTTACCAGCAGCAAAATACAGAAATCATTAGCTTTTTCTGTGTAAATGACTTTGTCCTGCTTTATTATTCAAAACTGGCCAGGCATTAGACTTGAAAAGACCATGTTGAATATTTATTTCAAGTTTTGGTACTAGTAAATAGTACGGTGCTTTGCACCTTATTTTCTTTTTTCTTTGTCAGACTAATTTTTTTGTAACAATTAGAGCGGGAACTAATTAATATGCAGGATTTTTTTTAATAGCTAAAGAACACACACTGATGTAAATTAGGATGATCCTCCTCTTACAGGTCTATTGTTATGGTAAGGAAGCCCTGCTGCACAACCATTTCCCAAAAAATCGGGGGAAATAATTAAATATCTAGTTCATTTAAATCTCTCTGTGATTGCTGGTGTGCATTTAGTGAGAAGTAAGGGTGGAGTGAGAACAAAATATTTTCTTTAAACCCCAGTGTAATTATATCTCCTCATGGTGGTAAGAGTAGTCAGATCCCAAAAAATGGGAGAAGAGGACGGTTTGATTTAGAGAGGAAGAAAGAGGAGAGAGGCAGTGGGAAATGCTCTTGGAGCAGCCAGGCTTGGAGAGGAAACTGGGGTGAGGTGAGATTGTATTTTTTAATGAATCTAAATTGTAGAATTGCTAAGGTCGGAAAAGAGCTCCAAGATGATTGAACCCAACCTCTGACCTAAGGTTGGATCCTTTTGGTTCCACTGGATGGATCAATGTGGGAGCACTCCCAGGGTGTGAGGCAGAGAGGGGGAGCATCTCCATGCGTGGGTATCCATCAAGGATGGCCCTTTGCTGTTTTAAACACAACAATTCTGAAAAGCATCAGATGAGATTTGTGCAGTTCCAGAAGGAAAAGTGTAATGAGAGGGTGTAGTTTCCTTGGCAGAAGCTGAAGACCTGGGCTAAAGAAAATCCTTTTTCACCCAATGTGGGTGATGACACCTGAGTGGGAGAGGCTTGTCCCTATTCCAGTCTCTTCCTATTTCTCTTTCTATTCAGAACAACGAGAGGGCTGGACTTTGATTTCAGTCCAAGTGACTGCACAGTCCACGCTGTGGGTGGGTCACCTTTCCAAGGCATCAGATAAATCCAAAGGACTCCAGGTGTAAAGGTGGAGTCAACAGTTTGTGTCCAAGTGAGCTCAGCCTCCAGCCAATCTGTCGCCTCTCTAAATCCTCCTGGGCTGGTCCTGCAGATAAAAATTCTGCATCGCTCAGATGGGGGTTTTTTAAAAATGATACAAGGCAGACATTCAATTTTAAGAAGCTGGAGCTTTATTTTTGGAATCCTAGAATGTGTACGGAATTTAAAAAGCCTAAAGCCATAATGTTTTACTGCTCCTTTGATAAAATTTATATTTAATCATATCTTAAAAACTGTTCTCATTCTGCCACTTGATGTTACCAACCAAGCGGAACCCATCAATGCAACACTATCTATCAGCCTTTCTTTTATTTCACTCTCCTACAACTCCTTTTTTAATGGCACAGCCGTTAATGAATTACACTGGAGTTTCTGGGAAGTCCAAATGAAAATCTTGCTCCTACTGCAGGTGGATCAGTTACCCCCAGGTTTTTCCATTTGTTAGAACCAAAGCGCTGAATCTGACACATTTATGTTGCAAAACCTCCAGCACAGACCAATCTTCTAGTCCTTTGTCTGGAAGCTGCATAATCCAGAAATTGGTAATAGGGACTTTCTCCATTGCTTTCAGATCTTGGAATGGTTCAGGTTGGAAGCCCAAAATTTAAAGCCCACCAGTGCCACCCCAGCCATGGCAGGGACACCTCCCACTGTCCCAGGTGCTCCAGCCCCAATGTCCAGCCTGGCCTTGGGCACTGCCAGGGATCCAGGGGCAGCCACAGCTGCTCTGGGCACCTGTGCCAGGGCTGCCCACCCTGCCAGGGAACAATTCCCAGTTCCCAATATCCCATCCAGCCCTACCCTCTGGCACTGGGAGCCATTCCCTGTGTCCTGTCCCTCCATCCTTGTCCCCAGTCCCTCTGCAGCTCTCCTGGAGCCCCTTCAGGCCCTGCCAGGGGCTCTGAGCTCTCCCTGGAGCTGCTCCTGTCCAGGTGAGCCCCCCCAGGTGTCCCAGGCTGGCTCCAGAGCAGAGGAACTCCAGCCCTTGGAGAATCTCCATGGCATCCTCTGAATCTTTATCTAAAGCTCTTAATTAGAGGATGGGGTTTAGAAAACCCTTCTAGAAAATGTGGGAATGTTGTGTATGATGATTATCAGCCTGGGCCAGTGAGGATGAGCCACCCATTGGTAGCTTGGCTGAATTTCCAGTGCTGCCCATTTGCTGCTGGTGGTTTTAAGATTACAGCAGATTTTATGCAGAGAGATACAGGTGTCTTCATCAAAACTATGTATTTAAAACAGTAGTTAGACTAATTAAAACCTCTCCCTGCAGCTACACCTGTTGACTCTGCTGTTGTCCTGTTGTTGGATGTGTCTGGGGATGGACCCTGGACTTTGTCAATGTGTCGTTCATGTTACCGTGGCAAGAATGAGTTAAATCACTGCTCTCCATTTTTATTTTTTTTTTTCAGAACTGAAACTTGTCCAGCAAAGTTGGTGGTCTCCAGAAGAAATTCAAACTCTCTGCTGACCAAGTGAAAACACACATGTGCATGTATCAGACATACACATAATCTTGGCTGAAAATCAGCATCAGTGACAATTTCACTCAGTGAAATCTTAATTTTGATCCCCGCTCTTAAAAATCATGTTTGTCTCAGGAATTTTACTTTTTTACAGAAAGTTGGGGGGGTGTTTGTAAATTCTTTCCTTTTTCCTCAGAAATATCCTGCACGGACCACGCTGCTAAAAAGCCGCTGGACCGTTGGCAATGGTGTTCCAGTGTAATTCCTTTAACTAAAAAAGATTTGCTCTTACTTTTGATAAACACATAAGTAAAAATCTGCTCTTTTCATTCCTATCTCTTTTCCTGGAGGACCAGGGGATCTCCCAGTGCTGTCTGTTCTTTTCCTCTGTGCTTTGCAGGCTGGGGAATCGCGCACCAGACTCAACTCCGCGGCCTCTAAAGAGGCAACATTAAAGTCAGCGCTTGACTGCGCTGAATTTTACAGGAATTTTTTTCCCCCAATTCTGATATTGATATCTTTTAAGTGAAGGGAGTAAATGAGGAATCTTTCTCTAAATTATTGACTGGGTGTCTAGCGAAGAGATGAATGAAAAATCTCTTTATCCCTGATAAAGGTTTAGGTGAATTGAGTTAATCTTGCGGCTTCCGCTGCGACCATTTCCAGTATTGTTTAGAGTGAGCTAAGCATGGGAGGAGGATTTGTGTAGGGGAGAAGAAATATAGCCTAAATTTTAGTGCTGGGGACATGAGAAAAGATTTTCTGTGTTTCCTAAATAATTTTTCTATAAAATCACCACAGAGAAAGAGGAGGAGGGAGTTGAATTCAAAACGAAACAACTTGGCGTCGCTTTGCTTTTCTCTTTCTGCTCCCTCAGCATTTTGCAGTAATAATTAAGGCATTTCAGATCACAAATTTGGGGATGAGAAATTGGAGTTGAGCCCCAGTAAAAAAGAATTCCATCAGCAGGAGCTGAGAGCCCACAGAAGGTCCCTAAAGGTCCTGCAGAGACAGGAACATCTCTGGTCTGCCTGGACCCAGCAGGAGCTGCTGGGAGAGGCTCAAAGCAGCTCAGCTCACTCCCAGGCTTATTTTTTGGACAGTCTGAACTTATTCTTGAGGGGAGAAAAAAAAGATACAGCAAAATATATAAATAGTTGTGTATTTTTAGGAAAATTTAGGAAGGAAAGAAAGCCACCGTGATGGGTTTTGTTCTTCCAGTAACATCTCCGTCCTTCATTTCAGTAAAAGAAGACTTTAAAAATCTGCTTTTCTGTGTATGTAAAATTCCTGCGATACAAATTTGATCACATTTGCAAGGATTAAAGGATTTGATGTGCAGAATGCATTCTCTTCCTAAGCATGACAAATGGAAGCAATTTACAGATGGCTTCTGAATATTTTCCTGAAATTATTTTCCTGTTCTGTTTTGGTTTGGCTTTTTTGTTTTGTTTTGGGGTGGGTTTTTTGTGTTTTTCTTCTTTTTCTTCTTGTATGCCACTAGAGATCAGCATATTTTTAGACATTTAAGCAATCATAATGTCAACATAGGGGCTTAAAAAGGATCCTGCATAACTATCGAGTAGCCAAATTACTCATGACTGGCAAAACAAAACGAATAAAGTCAGGCCTGAAGGCATTGAGAAAGCAACTTTTTGCATCCAGCTTTCATATTCCCTTATTCCCTTGTTTTCTTCCGAGGCTTTGGGCATCTCTGCATTTCCATTATGTTAGTTTTATTTCCCCCCAAACCCTCCTTTGTATGGCACAAAAATGAATGCGCATTACAGGAGTGCTCCCTCTTAAATCTATTATTGGCTTAATGCATTAATAATTTTGAATACACATCTTTTACTCCAGAAACAGCGGCAGGATCTTCTCAAACTTCCAGGTGTTGATATAAAATTAAAATAAATATGGGTTTTCACATGTCCTCAATTTCTGGTTGTGTGAGACCAGACTTTCTCACTTGTACAAATTGACTAAAGCTTTGTGTTTCATACCTGCGCACCCAGGAGAGTTGGGGATGAGTTCCCTACCTTTGAAGAAGTTCTCTCTCCTCTAACACACGTTTTCTGACTCCACTGGTCACTCTTCAAGGTCGCCAATGCAGGGAAATTGTCACTCAAAGAAGTGCTGATCATTTTCCCCCTTTGTTTGTCTCCCTGGTTTCAGTCCCACCTGGGCTCCGGCGGCGATCCCTGCACATCTGGGGTTTTACAGATTTCAGCCACGCCGTGTCCCTGTCCCAGGCTTTTACACGGGGATGAATAAAATGTGATAAATGAGCGTTTGCACAGTGCAATAATTGTGTTTTTCTTCGGAGGCTGCGTGCTGGGTTTGGGCAGGACGTTCCCGACAAGCCGGGTTTGTCAGCACATCCTAAACTGGGGTTTGTGATTAAAAACAACAGCACCAGCAGCAGGGCTCAGAGTTTCTGCTGCTGTTAAAGAGTTTTGAGATTAAATGGATGGGTCAGATATTTCAGAGTTAGTTATAACTTCTTCTTAGTTATAATTTCTTTTTTTTTTTTTTTCTTAAAAGCATCCAGATCTCAAGACCAAAGCTTGGATATCTTTTTAATCATGGTCAGACTTTCCTCTAATGTCCACAGTCCTAATTTGCTGGGAACTTTAAGTATCAGGAGCTCCATTCATTTGATTTAGGATTTTTATCAAGGAGAATAAGATCCAAACCATAATTCCACAGGTCCCCTGCAAATAAGCCTTTGGAGTTACAGTGATCATTGACTAAAAAAGAAAAGGGAAGGAAATTTATTAACAAATAAAAAACTTAATATTTAGATATGCAAAAGAATATTTATGCCTTCTGCTTTTATAACTGATTGAAGAAGTTAATTTCAAATCAAGGATGCACAATGATGGATAAAAGAGTTTCCTATAATAATGGGAACTCATGTAAATGTAATCACTGGAAGTTGTTTCAACTTCTTATAAAAGGAAATGGAAATAAAATATTGATTGTTTAATGATAACCAAAAAAAGAATAAAACAGAAAGGGGAGGGAGGGAAAATCCAGGGGGTTTTGCAAATACACTTCTTTACTCAACTTTTGGTGTAATTAGAGAAACTTCTTGCAGCATTGGGAAAAACCCTGTGTTCAAGTGAACAGAACTTGGTGGTACCAAATTCCAAATCCCATCTCAGGAGGAGGAATCTGGCAGGATTGAGTGAGACAGTGGGCAAACATGAGGGGGAAAAGGGTGATGGAAAGCTTTGGAAAACATCTTTCCAGCAGCAAGACAGTTGCTTGTCCCTCTGGCTTGTCTTTAGCTGAATTTTCTGTGACAGAAGGGAAAAAACCAACACCCTTCATTAGCCTTGTAAATCCTGGCCTAGAAAGCCCCGGGGATCTTGCTCCCAAGAAAAAGAATCCTTTGCACAATAACTGCACATTTTCAATCAGTCCTCTTGATCCCTGCTTTTGCTTATTCCCAAGAATCTGCCAAGTCTGTTGAACTTCCTCAGAGTGACCCTCCCATTTAATTCATGGGCCATTTTGTATTTACAGAGAGGTCAATAAAAGCTTTCCAGAGCTCCAAACCTCCCTGTAATGGTTGTCCTGAGCAATCCAGCCTGAAGAGCCCCAACAGGAAATTGGTAAAGCAGCAGCCAATTTCCTTTTGCTTTTTTACAGCCTTTTGGTCTTCCTGCTCTGTTCATATCCCCACTGCTGAATTATTCTAGAGCTGGTGGGATATTTCCAGTGCCACATATGGAGGAGAGCTCATATCATTCCCAGAATTTTATGTCAGGTTAATCAAACATTGGATTTATTTAATTAATAATAGATGTAAGGTAAAAGCAAAAGAGCAACTATGACATTTGGTTTCAGCTCTGGTTTTGCTAGTGTGACTTTGGACCAACTATTACACAGACCTTTTGTTCCTCTTGCTTAAAGTTTGGGCAATGCCTATGGATTTTCCAGGCTGAGGTTGAGGAGCTTTGAAACCTTTGGGCATGGGGATCAATGCAACGGGGTGATGCCCTGAACTTCTGCCCTCTGCTCCCATTTCTAAACACAGAAAAGAATATCAGTTATTGGGAAGAGTGAGGCCATGGCATTATGAAATATTTTAGTTAATAAACTCTCTTCACAAAGGCTGCAGCCACACTGGCAGTAACTCACTGAGCAGCTCTGCAGAGTGAATTGTTGACACTGAGTACCAGATGTCCCCAGTAAATGCGATTCCAGGTTGTTCCCTTCAGATGATGGCGAGTCTGGTCCTGCTGCCTGCAGCCCCATTGCTGCCTGGAGCACAGATTGCAGCTCAGTCTCAGCCCAAAGAGATGCTCCACAGCTGTGTGAGGCTGACCCTGTCACGGAAACACAGGGGACACCTGGGACGTGGCCTTCAAAAGCCACTCCCAACCCAACTCCATCGATGGGCTGGAGGCACTGAGGGACTTCCCAGCCGCCTCTCCCACCATTCCAGGAGAGCCCTGAGGGATAATTTGGATGCCTGGGCTGCCTGGCAGTGCCTGGGGAGTGTTCAGCATCTTGGAGAGCCCTGGTTATCTGTGACAGCAAAGGTCCTCAGTGCCCAAACTAATCAATGCTGATGGTGGAGGCACCTAATCCTGCACCTCCCTGAGCCTCCCTCCGGACTCTCAGTCTCAGGCCTTTGTTTAAGATCCACAATTCCATGCAATCTGCTCCCAAAATAGGCAGAAGGGAGGAAAATGTTTTAGGAACAGCTGGATGCGGCACTCAGTACTCTGGTCTAGATGACAACGTGGTGATCAGTCATAGGTGAGACTCGATCTCAGAGGTCTCTTCCAATTGTTTCTGGGATTTTAGGATTCTGGGAAGACTAGCAGGGGATGGTGGTTGTGTGTTCTCTGCTGTGATCACAGCACAAATTTGTGGTCTCTGCTCTTGTAATTTTTCTGTATTTTCTTCAATAGTTACTTAAAGCAAAATAAATGAAGAAATCCTTAAACTTGGTCAGGGACCCCTTTGCCTCAAGGGAGTCTCCTAAATCTCTGTAACCTGCTATTCTTTTTTTCCATCTGCCTGTGCCAGGTACAGCTACAGGGTGGGGACTTCTAGTCTGGGGTACCTTGACAAGATGTAGGAACTTCATGCGAGTGCAAAGCTGTGTTTGAAATCACCAAAACTATCAATTTAAGAGTTGAGGCCTCCAAGATTTCATCATGATTAAGTGACTGAATGGGAATTTTGATGTCTAAGATTTAGACTTTTAGACTTGGCCACTCCACACATCCCAATTCCTGCACCTGTGTCCATGTTTTGTCCTATTATTTTAGATGATGTCTTTGCTGTTGCTCAAGGCATGGACATTGCTGTAGATCCTGGTGTAGAGGAAGTGCTGTGACAACAACTTTTCCTTAGCCACAGGACACTGTTTTCTCACTGTTGCCAAGTCCCTTTGTCTCTAGACTGACACATTTTCCACTCATTTTGTGGAAATCAAAAATATTCTAAATTGAGATTATTAAAGAAAAAAGGAATATGGTGGAGCAATACCATTCATATTAATTTTGTGTCATGTACAAATAAAATTCAAGGTCATATCTGAAGTTTTCCTGCAGCACTCAAGGCCTTTGGTCCTTCGGTTCTGACTTTTGAAGCCTGAGAAGAAAACAGGAATTGGCATAATCACGGTTGTGATTCCTGGAATTTATTCACTTATGGAAAGAAAGGAAGCGCAACCAAGCCTCTCACATGAAGGAGATTGCAGCCACAAAGTCTTAAAGGACTGGGTTACCTGTCTTGTCTCGTGTTGTCTTTTGTGCTAGTTATGTATTGCTTCAAAGGTACAAAAATAACAGCTCTCATGTCTGAAATATTTTCCTTAGTTTTGCCTCTTGGTCATAAAAAGTAATCTGATATTTTTTTTTTTTCTTGTGAGGTTTCTTGTAGGTTTTCACTCTTCTTTGTGTCTTCAGCCTTGATTTTAATTTTTGTCAGTTAACCTCCTGCCTCAAACACAGATTTTCTCTTCAGGCTACCACTTTGATTCCTCTCGTCAGTCCCAAACTCAACAAAACTATGGATGTGCATATTATTTTTTTCATAATTATAAAGTTTATTCTCTCCTTTTTTCCCCCTCTCTCTCTTTACCCCTTCAGGATCTTTCTGGCAAGGATTTCACTCTCCTGGGTTTCAAAGCTGCGAGAATTACATTTCACTCCGAGTTCAAGCCTTTGTTTAAGACAATGTCCTCGGGGTTATGGGGTATGTTAAATGGCAGAAGAAAAACTCCTGCTCTGGGTCTCCTGTTTGGCTGTTTTGTGTCAGGTGAGTTGTGGAATATCTACTCCTGTCCCACTCTGACACCCAGATGGATTTCACAGAAGCCCCTTCTGCAGCCAGGGGGATTTGGGTGGGATTTCCCTTTGGTTTTGGCCATGGTGAAGCATCAGGCCCTCCCATGTGCTCTAAAACTCTAGGATTATCACCACTCCTTTATTTATTCCTTTTTGAGGCAAAAGCTGGGGCATGGCTCAGCCCATTCTAATCCTGGCCCTGAATGAGGCTGATCCCTGTGAAAAGGAATGTGGGGGAACACCCCACGGCTCTGGTTCTTGCCATTGCATGTGTGGATTTTAGTGGCCTCTATTGCTGCTACAAGGAGAATTTTTTTTCAAATATATTTTTGTCCTTTTCTTTCCCCCTTACAGCTGGAAGAGTTTGTAGCAGCACTTGTTGACACTTGGAAAGAAATCTCTTCCAAGCTGGCAGCTTGCTTAGCTCAGGGATTGCCAGGGGACCATGCCAAAGGATTCCTAGTTTTTAGGGATACCACCACAGCTCTCACACCACACACATCTCCTTATATCAGCATGTGCAGGAGGAGTTGAGCTGAGCCTGGCAGCAATGTCCCCTCACTTGTGACATCCCAGCTCCCAGGATTCCTGCTCAGGGATTCCTCACTCCTGGCACAGGAATTAGGATGAAGCGAGCAGCATATCCTGGCTCTCCAGGCTGGATGAGCCTTTCCCGTTTCATTTTAAGGAAAAAAATTCTGATAGGGTATTTTTTCCCATCACAAAAAAAAAAAAAAATCAACATTTATGAAATAGGAGCAAACTGTTTAAATTTTTTATAGACTGAAAAGATTAAGCTTTGGCCAGCTCCAGTGAAATTTCCCTGGTTCCCCATAAGAAAATGAATTGGAGTGGAAAAGCACGGTTGTCCTCAGTGCTGCACGGAGAAGCCATCAACCTGCTCCCTGCAGTCCCACCTTGTCACTTCAGTATGCATGGGAATCCAGGGTGGATCTTTATAGGTCTGTATTTCCACGACCTCTGGTGTTCTTCTCCTCCTTTGCTGGTTTATTTTGTTACCTGGATACAGCTCGGAGGCTGGTGGCACTTGGAAAAGGTATTGCTGGTGCAGGCTCCGATTTCAGGTCTGATGAAGGAGATGAGATAAACCTCTCTTCTCATCTGAGCATCTCCAGCACAATAAGGCCTGATAAAGAAATGCAAAGAGCATTGCAAAACACCATTTATTACTGTTTTCAGTGGTGGTGAGTACTCCAAATGAATCCCTGAACAGCTGAACTTTCACACATTTGATGCTGTTGGGACATTGGCAGGCTGTAGTCACTCCGTTCCCTTCTGTCCCTGAACCCCTAATAAAAAGGAACACCCAGATTTAGACTGGAATTTGTTTTAATCAAATACTTGTGTCTTATAGCAGGGATTTAAAATAATCACCATCCAGTGTTAAGGGATACGACATGGCATACTGGAAAACATTCCCAAGTTCTTTGGAATGCGATCACCGAGGAGTTCATTTTCTGCAAGGTCTTAAAAATACAGCCATGTAGTAAAAAAACTTTATTTCATTGTCTGGCTATTCCTCCAAGTCCCTTCCTTCCTGGAATGTTTATTAAATCTAGTTCCACGCTGTCTGTAAATATATATATGTATAGGAATATGTACATACGTTGTTCTCTTACCTCAGAAGGCTGGGTGGGCTGCCAATTGCAGCCTAGATTTTAGATTTTACCTGATACTGATTTTGCTGTGTGCGAAGATGTGACAGAACAAGTTTGCTCTTCCTGTGGGTGGTTTCCTTCCCTGCTTCTGCCACTGAATCGCAGCCGTACCTTGTGCTGATCAAAATACACTGAATCCGTCTTCTTTTCCTTTTTCCCATTATTTTTGGTGGGTTTTTTTTTTTTTTCCTTTTTTTACCAAGAGCACACAATATTGACTTGAGGATTCCAACACAGCTGCCTGGCAGTGTTAATCAATGCTCTCTGCTTGCTCACATCGTACTGCCAGCGTTAGATCATGGTGACAAGAGCAGAACAAGCTCGCTGCAGCCTTGGAGTAAATGATCCCTCTGCCCGTCACTGGGAGCTGCCTTTGGAGCAAATATTGCTGCCTGCATGGTAGAAATAAATCAGTAACTGCCTCTTCTCTTCCTTTCCCTTCTCTTCTCTTCTCTTCTCTTCTCTTCTCTTCTCTTCTCTTCTCTTCTCTTCTCTTCTCTTCTCTTCTCTTCTCTTCTCTCTTTCCCTTTCCCTTTCCCTTTCCCTTTCCCTTTCCCTTCCCCTTCCCCTTCCCCTTTCTCCCTTTCCCTTTCCCCTTTCACATTTCCCTTCCTCTCCTTTCCCTTCTCTCCTTCCCTTTTTCCCTTTTCCCCGTTTCCCTTTTTTTCCCTCTCTCCCTTTTCCTTTCCCCTCAAATCATCAACTCTCCATTGTTTCACCCCTCTTACTGGTGGTTCTGCTAGATCCTCGCTCGTTACATCTCAAAATTGAATAAAACCCTCCTTTGTGCTGACAACTTCATTGTACTCAGCGTTCAAAATATCAAAGGCTGAATGCTAAATGTTCCTAATGCAAAGTGTCAAGAGTGCAGTCTGGGATAATAGAATACATGTCTTGCAAACTTGCACTTTAATATGGCAAACTACTTGGTCAGCAAGCAAATTAATTCATTTATGATCTGATATTATTGCCAGCAGTGGGTCAGCTTGTGCAGGCAGCTCTGTTGAATTTTGCTGCTGCTGCTCAGTGTCTGCTCTCTTTGTAGATGCTTCCCAGAAAATGAGTGTTTGGGATATAATTTCAGAGATTTCCCTTCTATATATTTATCACTTCACCTTGTTTTTAATAATATTTTCCAAGTGCATCTCCACTGTTTAAAGGGACCAAACCCCATTTGCTGCAATTATCTGGTTATCCTTTGGAAATTCCAGTTGTTGTGCTGCAGGAATTGATTGTGCAGATGTTTAAAACACGAACAGATGAATCCAGTGAAATGTTGTCAGTGGTGTGTTGTCTTCCACAGTTCCACAAAGAAACTTGAACATATTTTCTGGCAGAGCTGCTCATTTTCCCAGGGCGGATATTTGCAATCCTACCTCTGTAGTTTGTGAATATCGAAATGAATGGTAAATATTAACCTCTGAGAGCTAGAATAATGTGAAAAATTACGAAAGTAAATGTTAGCAGAAATATCTGTTACACAGGCAAAGAGAGAGACAGCACTGAAAGGATTTATGTTATTTTTTGAGTCTTGGCTCGTACGGGAAAGTTGTGAATCTTTCTATTGAAAGGAAAGGAAGGTCCAATTTTTCAAAAGCAGCCTTGAAGGTTTGTTTTTCAGAGTTCAGTGACCTGATTGAAAGAACAGCCCTCTGTAAAAATAATTATGGAAGAGGAAAAAAAAAAAAAGAAAATACTTGACATACTGTAAAAGTTACAACTGCAAACAGATTTTCATTCTCTTGTACAAAAAAAAAGAAACCCAACAAAACAACCCAACCTCAAAACCGAATGGTGAACAAATGTTATTGTTCTCTTTCTTACAGGGAAAAAGACTTGGTGACCCTTTGGGCTGTGTCCTCCTTGATTGATACCCCTTATGAGGAGCACACATCTGTAACTTATTTTTTCATCTCTCAATGATGTCTCAGAGATGGGTATATTGAGGTCCTGAGTGATGCCAGAATGGGGTCAAAAATCCTTTGCTAAAAGAAACACCAGTAAGTGAAATAATTTCAAAGTATTTACAGAACAGTTTTAAAGCAGAGATGAAACACTGATTTTCTGGAGATGAACTTTGTCTTTTGGGCATGGTGTGCATCTGATTAGGACATTTCTCAGAGAAACACCTGTTCCATCACTGCTCTATTTTAGGTGATTTTCAACAATAAATTGATGCTGAATTTGAAGTGACAAAAGAAATTCTTGTTCCTTCCATTAGGTGGGATTCTTCCTGTTTTCCTAAAACATTGCCATATCCAGCCCTGCTCCTTTACTGCATCCATGGGCACAGAATACCTCATCCCTCAGCACATTTCAAACCTTCAGCTGGCTTTGCTGAGCTGCTGCAGCAAAAAAAGTGGGAGATGAACTTGTAGCCCATGACAGAACATCATCTCCACCGCTGCCTGCTCCTTCTTTACGGGCAGCCTGGTGGTCTTCCTGCCACAGCCATCTCCGTGTCATCCATTTCCTTTGTCCCATCCCAGAAGCAGCATCAGCAGAAACACACTGGAAGATCACACTGGGCTGGAAGCCAATGCAGATTTATGTCTTTGGGATTTTTTTTTCCCCCTTTGTGAGCTGCCTTTGATTTAAAGAGCAGCTTTTTATCACGGCTGAGGTGTTGATCTAGGGACCAGGGCTTGGCAGAGGGCTCCTGCTGACTGGCCCCTGGCAGGACATTTGGCCCAAACTCTGCTCGTGTGCTGGGTTCCTGCCTGCTCAAAATCCATTTGATGCTCTCTTCTCCTTGGAAATTGTCACTGAGGGACGTTTTCGGGTGGTTTATTTTGTCATCAATGGCAATTCCCAACCTCTCATGTGTGAACCTTTTCTGACAGGAGGTGATGCAGGATGGCAGCTCATAGTATCAGTAGAGCAGGGTAGGGATGCCCCCCAACTTCAGGGTGATCAGGACAACCCCTATAACCACCAGTAGTCAACTTAGGGTTCAAGTTCAATTAAATACATTTCACTGGGTTGGGCCTAAAGTTGTTGCACCTCAGCCAATCTTAAATCTAACTTTTTCCTGAAGTATTCTGTCAAGGCAAATTTGTTCAGGTTCCACCACAGTGAAAGCACTGAGCAGCAACCAACTCAGAGCAGCTCTGGGGCTTGGCTACCAAGGCCTCCCCAGCTGCAAGTGTTCATCTGCCTGCTGTCCCCAGCCTTTGCTGTCCCCAGCCTTTCTGTTGTGCTGTTGTTTTGTCATTAACATTAATCGCGTCTTTAGACGCGCACTCCGTGTTTAATATTAATCACTACGGTTTGTACATTGGCTTTCCCTTTTTGCTCGTGGCTGCGGGGTGCTCAGAGGCCCCAGGCACGTCCGTCCCCCTCAGCCAGCGAGGCAGAAGGAGGGAAGTGCATTAGGAGCCCCCTGAGGAGGAGACACAGCACTTAAAGGACAGAGATGCTCCTTGGGCAGGGTGATGAGGAAGAGCAGCTGCTTGGGGGGGTTTGGGATGCTTTGGGGGCAGTGGTTGTGCTTCCCGTGCTGCCCAGCGTGTCCTTCCTCCCTGTGGAACATCCCAGGGCAGGTTCTTGATTAATCAGGAGCAAAACTTCCCAGGGAAGTGCAGTTGGGACCACGCTGGGAGGTCCTGCTGATCCATCAGGAGTGGGAAACCTTGTCTGGTGTGGAGAGGTGCAGGCTCTCATGGATGCAGGGGATGGTGAATTCCTTGTTGTAGGCAATTGGGCAATATGTCCTGTTAGGAAAAACACACAAGTTTTCCATGTGTTTCTCACCTATTCCACCTCCTCATCAAACCAACCTCCACAGAGAGGGAAAATCACAGAATGACTTTAACTTATTTAGTTGTCACTTGACTGAATGACAATTCATTTAGTTCTCAGCACAGACTAACACGAGGTGTCAGAGTTGCTCTTCAGACAACTGAGATGTTGGATTATTGTCTTTTAGATACTCACCCCGTGATTAAATCCATAACAAAGCATTATTCCTGATTCTGGCTTGGGCTGTTATTTCGTTTGGGATTTTTTTCTCAGGTGTTTGCCAAGTTCTCCTTCCCTTGGGATGCAAAGGACACGTGTGGGGTCTGTGGCCCCACTGCCAGGAAGCTTCAACCCCCTCTCCCATCCCACACCCACCAAAGAAGGTGCTGGAAGAGCCACTGCTGACAGTGACTTCCACAAACCACGGGGAAAAGCCCAGAGCTGAGACGTCTATTAAATACAGTTCAAACAACACCACACCAGATCCGTTATGAATATTTTAAAATAGGTTCTTAAAATTAGGAATTGCCTAGCGAGGGCAGTCATTAGTGCAGGTTTCATTAGGGTGGCAAGTTATCAAATTACGAACTAATTTAAATTATATCTCTTGAAATATCCTTTTTACATAAAACAGGGGGCATCGGGCTTGTAAAATAGACTGGGGCTTAAATGTAAGCTAATAAATATCTAATAAGTTCCAGCACGTGTTTAAACTGATCTAACAGACAATATTCTGAACAAATATTGTACTATGTAACCGGAGCGGCCTCGGACAGCCCTGGAAGCAGGTGTGGATCATTTTATTTGCTTTTTCCAGGTCTTCCCATGCCGTGACCCCTCCTCAGTCCTGCTGCTCCTCTAAAAGCACATTTACACACCCAGCCTCTACCTGAGCCCACATCTGACTCTGTTTCCCCAACTAATTCATTAGCGAGTCCTCGGCGTGCCTTCGGAGCCTCATATCCATTATCCTCATTTAATAGTTTAGCCTAAGGATGTCTTTCAATATAAATAATCTTCCACAATGCTTAGATAGCACAGTTGTGTTTCTTTTTATAGCAAATGGAAACGATCTCAAAGCATTTGACCAGGTTTTGGATCACAGAACACACGACAGAGCAGGTACAGAACCTGCCCAATTTTTTTTTTTAGGTGGGGGATATTTTATCCCAGCAGTGCTGCATCTCCCACACAGACAGAAATTCACCCAACATGTGTTCAAGTCATTTTCTCCCTCTGAATTTTAGCTGGCCACGTAGACTTTTAAACCACCCTTTCTGCCTTAAATGTAGTTTTAAATTGCACCTAATATTTGGTAGGTAATTCTTTAAAGCTGTTAGCACCTATTCACAGTGTAAGTAGGGGGATTTTTCTTTTTCATGTGTGCCTTCTGGGATGTTAAAGGATCCAAGACTGGGGATGCAATCTCAATCCAGAACTGATCTCTGCAGTTTCCTGCAAGGGTGAAATGGGAAAAGTAAAATATTACCTTATTAAAAATTGCTCAAAACACATCTTCCTTGTTAAATATGCAGAGCTATTCAAAAATATTACCTTTCTGGGAACAGTAACAATACTCTGATTGCCTGAGTTACTATTTCAAGGACTTGGTTTACTGCTAAGGAAAAATTAGGACTCCAGGTGAACAAATGAATTCCTGCATTTTCTGAGGATCAAAAAAATGAACATCCCATACTCTGGAGAGGTGAGAGGCTTATGTCAGTTATTGTGAAGGAAGAAGTCACTCAGATTTGACCATGCAATTAAAAGAAGCAGGAGATAAAGTTAGTAAACACACAGTCTTAGCAGTCAGAAAAGCCCAGGGCTAGGAGAAAATTAAAGCACTATAAAACTGAAGGGTTTGTACTCTCATTAAGATATTCCTGTAAGGAATATCTTAATATCACCAGCATCAAGGAGGAGAGGCTGAAAGCAGCGTTCCTCACACCGATATAACTTTGGCACTCGTGCTTACAGTATTTACAGTGCTACAGACTTCTCCTTCAGAAATTAAATTAATTTGAAACCACTTATAGGCAAAGTCCATCCACGTCTGAAACTCTTCCAGGCTGCTTTTGCAAACTACATTTTCTATATATAAATCATCCTCCAACTCTCTCAGTGAAATTAATTCCACACACTGTGTCTGCTAATGAGAGTCCACCCAATATTTTGCTATTGCAGACACTCATCAGCTCGCTTTAATTTACAGGAAGCAATCAGCATCTGCAGAGCAGAGAGTGTACAAAAGATGTCTTTAGCATTTATTGAATCTAAATGTTTGCAATGCCTCCTCACCTCTGAAGCAGTCCCACGCAGAAGGTATTTTAGGATTAAGGTTCCTGGAGAACTGTTGCCTTCTTCAGGAGTACTCTAGCCCCTAAACCAAATATGTGCTAAATGATTGAAGAATATCTTGTAAATCATTTACCTCTTCCTTCTGCTAGTTTTCAGTGGATAGTGTTTACTCCGTTCCCAACGTGATGGCAAAGTTAAATTTTCATTTTGCTGAAAAAGAGCAGAATACGGAGAAGCCTTTCTGCTTGTTACTGCCTAATGTGGAAGGAGCTGGTTCTCAATCCCATGGATCACAGATGTCCTGTCAGGGCTCATATACACTGAGTGAAGTATTTGCATCCCCGAGCCCGCTGATAGACTGAGCATGTTTGTCTACAAAGTGCTTTTAAATGAACTAATACATGATTCATGTGGGCTCCATTGAGCAGAACACCAATCTGTCTGGACACACTTTGCTGTAGGCTTGACAATAGGAACATTTCTCTAGGTGAGACAGGTACAACCAGCCCCTGGAAAACACGGAGCCAGCAGTGCCCGTGGCCTGGCACATCCGAGCCCTGCACGGGGTCACCCCAAGCCCTGGCTTGGAGGCTGTCTTTGGGATATTCTTCCTCCTGTCTCTCTCTGGGTGCTCGTGACACGAGCAGCGCACAGGCTGTGTCTGCTCAGTCATGCTTGAGCAGGAGAGGAGAGTGCACCACCTTTATTATTTATACAGGGATACAGTAAGATTCCTGCCAGTGGAGGAGGGAAAAAAAAAAAATTGATCCCAAGTATACTGTTTCCTATTGAACTAAATAGATTTTTAATCGAGTCTCTGTTCCTTTGGGTAATTGACTTAACAGCGCGGGCAAATTAATTTCAGATAAACTATAGCTGGGATTTTCCAAGGAGCACAAGGGTGCTGGGGAGTCAGCTCCAGTGCAGCGAGAGCAGGGCAAATATCTTAATTCCTCTGGCTTTCCAGGCACATTGCAACCCAAATGTTCAGACCCGGAGCTGAATCCGGCAGCTTTTATGCGAGCAAAACTCCCGCTGAAGTCAGTCAGAAAAGTGACTTGGGAAAGACAGCAGAAATGGCTCCAAAAATTCCCAAGTGCTGCTGGATGTGTTATACACACATAACCTCCTCCCTGCATTTAATAACCTCATCTAAATGTTGCTCTTTGCAAGGCATTGTTGTGCGAGGCTTTCTGTGATATTTGGCACCAGCGCCTCTTTCGGGGTATTATCAGCTCAGAAAAGCCTCATTTGGAACAATTTTATTTTCTGGTGACCCAACCAAGAAGCCCACTCCAGTGGTGACAGGACTGGGTAGCAAAATCAGCATCTCTCTGCAGCTTCAAAACATCCCCTTTCCCCTCTAGCAAAACTCCCTCGAGAAAGTCTGTTAAAAACAAAACAAAAACCATGAAACTCAAAAAATCAAAAAATCAAAAACCAAAATAAATTCAAAAAACAAACAAAAAACCTACAAAAATCTAAAAAAAAACCACACAAAAAACCCAAAACCCCAAAAACCCAGACCCAAAAAAACAACAACAAAAAACCCCAAAAAACCAAACTACCAAACAAAAAACCCAAAAAAACAACAAAAAACCCCCCAAACCCCAAAAACCCAAGACCCAAAAAACAACAACAAAAAACCTCAAAAAACCAACCAACCAACCAACCAAAAAAACCCAAAAAACAACAAAAACTCCCCCAACCCCAAAAAACCCCCAAAAAACCCAAAACAAAAAAAATTTCCTCAAAAACCAAAAAACAACCCTCCCAAAAATCTGAAAAACAAAACAAAAAAAAACCAAAAACAAAACCAAAAAAAAACCCAAAAAAAAAAACCCCAAACAAAAAAATCTAAACAGAAACAAAGCAAAACAAAACCTCAAAAAACAAAAACCCCACGGAATTTGGAGCGTTCTGAGTTCTACTGAAGTCATAACCAGCCCTGAAAAAATATGTGCCCCATGATTCGCATCTGAGGGGTTCTCGGGGCATTGTTCCTGCCCGGTTTTCCCAAATCCAGAGCCCCAGAGAGACAAGGAAAGCTGCATTCCCTTGTCCAGGCTGGCAGCAAAGCAAAGGCCAGAGGAGGAGCCCGAGGGCTGCATTTTCAGCCCTGATGGCTTTTGTCTTGTTGAGACAGGCAACTTTAGACATTTTACCTCCCTCCAATGTCAAACCTGAGAAATACTAAATCTTTTACGTACAACTCTGTACCTATAGCAACGTACAGAATAAAACTCCTTCCAATATTTTGCAAGGAAATGAAAAATATACAATTTAAGAATTAGTAGCTGCTTTCCATGGCTGAAAAATTATATTCTGCAGACTGGAAACAATAAAAATACCGCTGTTATTATTAAAGAAAATTTACTGTATGGAAAGGTTGTGTTTTACATATGTTGGTGCCTTAGTCATCTAACTTCAGTAATTAAAGAGAGAATCAACTGAACTATAATTAAAATGAAATTATTCCTCAGTTGCCAGTTGCAACTGTCATGAAATCAAGGATTGTGACAAATCATACTCTCTATTATTTACATGTTCTGAAAGAAAGGATAAATACTTGTCTATATAACTTTTCTCCCAAATAAATCTTAATAAAATTTTTTCCAGTATTTTTCCTCTCTGCAGCTGTTTGCAAATCTGATGCTTTGAGATTATTTATCATATTTTCTGTTATTCTGTCATATCCTGTAAACCTGGCTGCTTTTATTGGCATATCCTGAGTTACCATCCAAAATTTTATCATTTATTACCAAAGTTACCATCCAAAACTCTGGTTGGATGTGGTTTTGGAAAGGGTTGAAATGATGCTGAGCTCTGATTGGCACCATGGTCAGGAAAGCATGGATTTGTGAAAATAAAAGGCACAAAATGTATATTAAGAAAATGAATCAAAGGAAAGAAAATATACCATTCAGATCTGAAAAGCAGGAAACTCTGTTATGGGGTTTTTTTTGGTAGTCCCATAAAAATTTGCTACCTTTAATTAGCAGCTTATTAGCAATAGCAAATAATAGATTCATGAAGAGGAATTTTCAAAGTTCATGTAAAAACATGATACTTTTTCCATGTTTCTCCAGCAATAAGGATGAAAGTCAGAGCAGATGAGGGAAACTCTTTTTCCTCTTTGCTGCTCCCCTTTTCCTTGTTTGGTTATTTGCCTGCCTGGATCACCTGGGATGCAGGAGCCAATCTTCTCAGCAGAGCTTTATGCCAACTCAAATATTTTTCCTTTTTTCCCTTAGAAGTGTATTAATATGATATTTAATAGTTTCTAGAAATTGTCATGTGGAAGGGGGGGGGGGGTCACCCACAAAGGCTCTGGACTACTGCAGGGAATTCAGGATATTATGATGAATTTTTAAAATAAATATTAAACACATGATTTAGCTGGTTTTCCTTCCTTTTCTTTGCAAGTAATATGAAATTAAACACTATTTTAAAAGAACTTGCCTTTTTCCCCTGTTGCTTAGCTCACTGCCCTCAAAAACTTTGAACTCTGCTCAGCTGTTAATTATTCCACAGTGACAGATTCCCATTGGCTCTTCCTACTGGTTGGCTCCAATAATTTCTTTTCCAAAACATGGCACCTGCTGAACAACCCCACTCTCTGTTTCTGACCCCTCCAAAAACGCTCTTCTGGAGGTTGGACCCACTCCTTCTCCTGCCAAAAGGGGATGTTGGATAAATGTCTGGGATACCTGAGGCAGGTGGGATTGGAGCCAGGTCACTGGGAGCAAACTGGGGTTCTACAAGGGTTCCTAACTGGGAATGCAGCTCCTTCCTGCTCCCACTTAACCCCAGTGTTATTCCAGAACAAGCCTGTTGAAATTAGGGGAGTTATCCTGGCTTAACACCAATGTAATTGAGAGCAGAATCTGGCCCCACGCTTTTGGCCTGACTAGTATTTTGGCAGATTTGGCCACTAATGCTCTCAATGGGTTTTGAGCTTACATTTAATGGCATTACATTTATTTTAATATTTTTTTAAATAGCTAGTGTAAATTGATTCTAGTAAAAAAAAAAAAAATCCCTCTACCTACTCGTGTTCATTTGTATTTCAAATGGCCCATTACATTTTCACTAACAATCATTAGAGCTGTGTGAGCTTATTGAAGCTTGGGCTTGGACTGAAATTGTTAAAACTGCCAGGTCTGGATTTTTAAATCCTGGAAACAGCACTAGAAAAGGGTGGTTTTGGGTTGGTTTTTTTTTTGTTATAATACATGACTAAGTAACTTGAAATATGATTAAGCTGTGGTGAAGAAATACACTGCATTATTTTTTAGGTCCTCCAGTGGAAAATATGGGCAAACACTGGATGAACTCTGATACCCTGATCAATATATTAGTATTAAATCTGCCAGATTTAGGCAGAGCCACTGGCTGCAATTTCAGTTCTGAGTCAAAGAAACCTGACAAGAGGCTGGTTCCAAACTTTGAGCTCAGAAAGCAACTCGAGCACGATAAAGGAACAGAACCCTTACAAGGATTTCCACTCATGCCCGGTGTTAATCCTAAAAGCAGGACTCCGAAAGAGGAACACTCACCCCTGATGTGTGTGTCAGCTGTTCCTGCAGCGGGGTGGGAGCACAGGTGGGAATTGGGAGGTTTTTGGAGAGAGGATGGGAAGGAGATGGAGCACCAGGTGCTGGACCTGCTGAGCGCGGTGTCCCCACGGCGCCTGGCACGGATGTCATCTGGGGCCTCTCTCCGGGGCTGGGGATGATGCATTGCACCTTCAATCCTCCGGATGCAGGGCTGATTTCCTGGGAAGAGTGCCGACCAGCTGCAGCTCCCCATTGCCCATCTGTCTTAGCAGAGGTTGGGGCATCCCCTGCTCTGCGGGCAGGTTCGCGCATGCTGCTAATTGCACCTCTTCTAATTGTGGCCATTAATTCAGAGCAGTAAAGAACAGGTATTAATACAGATATTTAGCCTTGTACCTCGTTCGCATCGCAGCCACACGGCGCTGGAGTAGAGCCACACATGGAAATATGTGCAGCAGTCTGCATTGGTAACCTGAAAACACTCGAAATATTGGTTTGAGATAGCTGAATATGAGGTCATATGCCAGGGCACAGCTCTGCAAGGCTGAACAGCTTAGGCTGGGTGCAATTGTTGGCCTCTGAACAAGCTCCCTATCAGAAATGTAGTGAACAAACACTTGAAGACACAAAGAGTTTTTTGACTTGTGCTGTTGACTCTTTCCAGGACCTCTTCCAGCCTGTTTGTTCCTTTCTTTCTTTGTCTACATGTACACTCAAAGGATCTCTGATTATCCTTCTGCTCTGCTTTTTAACTTCCCTTCATACGACACAACACAAAGAGAGCGTAGCAATATGAGTAGTTTTTGCCTAGTTAATTTTTTTTTCCCCAAAGAATTGCCTCAATATTCTTTGCATTTAACTCCTCCACGCACCCCTTTCTGGGCCAGCTCAAGTTGCTTTGAGTTGCATCACTCCTGCTTGCATTTTCCCCTCTCCAGCCTCCTCCCATGCTGAGCCATTGGCAGGTCCCATCCTTTTACACGACTTCTTCCAGGTCATTGATACTTGGAGTGGAGAGTGCTGTCCTGACATTGATCTTGCTGTGCTCCAGTAGGCACTAAGAACAAACAATATTAGGTTATAGCATTGATTTCATGGATTACAATTTTTTCCCAATCATGTTCTTGTTAAGCACCTTGTAAAATTCATCATGTCACGTTGTTCGTCTCCTCAGTTCCATGGTGAAACAAACCCAGCGCTGACTATTGCCTTCAGACTGGGAAACCTCATCCTCCCCAGTACCTGGGGGTTATCAGCCTTTAATTTAACCTGAGCCAATGGCTTCCAGTGCAGTATTTCAAATTTTCATAATTTGTGAGCAACTGAACTAGCTGGCTACTGGAAATAGGTATCATGATCTAATAAAAACTTAATGAAACTTTCAAAGTCACTCTCAGGTGCTCTCAGGGGAGGATTATGCAATCCCTGCCATGCAGCAGGAGCATCTCCCTCCAGCTGATGTGCAGGCAGAGCCAGGCAGGCCTGAATGGCTTTTCATGTCCTCACTTCTTTTCTTGGATCAATTCTGGACTCTTTTGGCAGGCCCAGAAGTCACTACTGATACTTTTCAAAGTAACAGTGCTGTGGTTTGATGAGAGAGGAGATAATGTGGCCATGAGGCTTAGGATGTATAAACACACACATAATTTCATTAAGTGCTCTTCCTAATTATTTTATATATTAATGCACTGCCGTCACTGCCTGCCAGATAATCTTTCATGTGGAGCGCAGAGCTAAAAAGACATCAAAGCAAATTTGGCTGCTTCCTTCAATGTACAGTTTAGAAGGGCCCATTTTCTCAAGGCAGTAGGATCCCTACAAAGAAATGTAATAAAATAAAAATGGCACCCAAATGTTGATACAAATGACATTTGCAGAACAATTGCTTTGGAAAATGTACATTTCAAAATATAATGGTTAAATTAGGCAGGAGAATTGTGTGTTAACTTAAAAAAAACTGCTCATCCTGGTTTTGGTGCCACTTGAAAAAGAGGAGAGACCCAGCATTACAAAAGTGGTGACAACATTTTTCCTGCTAAAATTTAAACTGGGCATTCCCAGGAGTAAGGCTTTCTCACTGGAATTTTTCACTGCTCTCAAGTATAACAGAGATTTCAACATTTCTGGCTCTTCAGAGATCCCATCATCTCCAAATCACATGGTCTTGACCCCACCGATGCACACCAGAGCCTGTGTGAGCACAAAGATCTGTTTGTATCACCATAGCTGGGTGTAATAATTCTAAATTTTATGTAAATTTAGAGTTCTTGTATTGAAATCAGCAGAACTGGAATGTGGAGAGACAAAATATGGACAAAGTATGGACATCTGACTCTTTGTTCATCCAAGTTCATGATATCCTGTGCAAAGCTGAGGCACAGAGCTGTGAAAACAGGACTGATTCTGAAAAGAAAACTGCAGGTGCTTGCAGAGAGAAGTACCTTTGTTATTCTTCCTCAACCTTCCTAATCCTCAGCAAAGTATTTCAGAAAACATTTCAGTGACATGATGGATGTGAACCATTTAAAAGTTTTATCGAGCTTTACTGTAGTGCAAATCTTAAAAATACTATAGAAATTATATTAAGATTTTCAGTAAGGTTCCACATAGAATTATGAATAAATGTAAAATTGATTTCAGATTGGAAATAGATGCCAGGAAGATTTTGCATATCGAGTAGAGCAATGAAATTACATTTATTGCTGTTTTGGTTTTTTGTTTTTTTTTTTTTAAAAAAAGCACTTCAGCTCAGGTAATAATTGTACAGTCTATTATAATGATCCCAGGAGGTGCTTAAAAGTACTGCAATTCTAAGTTTTACACTTTTATTTTTCATTTGAAGAAAAACTTGTCACAATAAAAGTGATACATTAACAGAACATCACTTCCTTTTTTTTTTTTTATTATGCGTATTTAGATTATTTCGGTGAAATTGCTTATCGAATCCCACAGGCCTTTAAAGATAACTGAACAGTTACCCATTTGTGTTAACTCTGGGATATTGTGCAACAATTTGTGGTGGGACACTGAAAAGATAAAGTGCTCTCTGAGATTCATATCTTCTGGATTTGGCATCAAAGGGCTGGATTTTTAAAGCTCTGTAAGGACCAAATGATCAGGGCCTTGTGGGGTATTTGGGAAAACCAGATTGTCACATCAGGAATCAGATTCCCTGTGGGTCAAAAACTCCCATTAGTTTGTCTGTTCCTCCTTATAGGTGTATGAGTACCTATAAAAATCTGATTCTGGGGTTTTTAAGTACTGTTGTGTTTCAGCAGATGGATCCACCAGAACTATATCTCCAGTTTTAGGCATGTAGAGATTTGGTTTCATTCACTACTCAGATTTTTCTTCCTTAAAATCATAGAATCATTCAAGATGAAAAACACCGCTAAGACCGTTGAGTCCAAGCATTCCCCAGCACTGTCAAGGCCACCACAGACCCATGTCCTCATGCACCACATCCATATGGCTTTTAAATCCCTCCAGGGATGGGACTCACCACTGCCCTGAGCAGCTTGCTCAAATGCTCAGTAACATTGACACATTACAAAATAAATCTTTATACACAATATAATTTAGGATATTTCTTTTCTCCAGTGAAACTGACAGGTTTTCCAGGTCTTCCAAGCATTTTTTCAGGATAGGTTTGTGTTTCTACCTCCGCTGGTCCGTCACTCAGTTTACGATTTCCTGCTCATGGAGATACTTGGAGAGAAACAGCAATGAAGAGTGTTGTGTGTTGGATCTCCAAACAAACTTTAGTGTCCTGTGATTGAGGGCATGGAAAACCATGCTCCCGGTGGATAAACGAATCAGAGAATCAATTTGGTTGGAAAACATCCCCAAGATCATCAAGTCTGATCATTGTTGATCACCACCTTGTCACCAGCTCAGTGTTGAGTGCCATGTCCAGACCTTCTTTGGACATCTCCAGGGATGGAGACTCCAAACCTCCCTGGGCAGCCCCTTCCAATGCCAAACCACCCTCTCCATGAAGAAATCCCTCCTAAAGGAACCCAGCTGGGATGACACAGTGAGAATCAGTCTGAGACTGGTGCTGCCATCCTTCAATTGATCTTGCAGCGGCTCATGCCCCTTCTCTTGGGCTGTTCCCGCTAAGAGCTCGAGGCAAGGTGGCCACAAGCGCTGGGATGGAACAGCAGCTCGTGGCAGTCACAGCACATTGGGCAATGTTCAAGGCTGTCAGCTCAGGCCGTGAGTACAAGCAGACATTAAAGATTCAGAGGAAGGAACACCGCCGCTCATCTGCTCCGAACACGCGTTGCCCCAAGACTCTCCGGCGGCGCTGGACTGCGGCCGCGCGCGGTGCCAGCTGAACTCATGCAGTAAAGAAGAGTGATTATACATCCTGTATATAATCACGGAACATATGTTGGAATGGCACACGAAATCTGGGCACACTTTACCCGTGTAGTAAAGACCAGGAAAATTACGAACAGGCTACAGAAGGAAAACAAGTTGCCAAATTTTCCCACACCAAGCAGGAGGTTCCAGCGAGCTGGAACTCCACACAGTATATTCTTGAGGGGGTTTTGGAACAGAAACCTGGATGTGTCTATAGCATGTTGGCAACGCTCGTGATATAAAGAGCAGATGTCCTCACCTCCACCCACACGATTATGGCTGCCAGTTTTTCTAATATCTTCTGCCTGATGAACTGTCCAGTTACAGGAATTTAGGCAGGAAAATATAAATGGTATTTCTGAATTAGGGATGTTTCACTCGATGTGAACTGGTCAAGGGAAAATACAAAGCACACCAGGCCAAAACATGGTTTGCCTTGGAGGGGTAGAAATTTAGATAAATATGTATTTTTAAAATGGAATTTTCCAAAAGCTTCCAACTGTTGAAATTTAAGTAGATAAAAGAACAAGAAGAGAAACACCTGCTTAGAGATAAGAGAAAAAGCAGCTTGAAAAGTGTTAGGAGTAAAGGGAATTTCAGTCCAAGTTGTTTTCCAGATAACAATAGTTAGAACAACAGTAAACAGTGCAGCAAAGATGAGACTGTTGAATAAATATTCTTGTTTTATAATGCAGAAAAAAGTCAATTAGTATAGGAGAGTGAACAAACTTTTGATATGTGAACAAACAAAATGTCCATAACAAATCAGGGCAATGGGAAACAATGCTAATATAACTAAAAGTATAGGAAACAAGCTGCTAATATTAATTCCAGATAAAATGGTGGTTTGGAAACCTGAGTATTCCATTAAAGAAACTCTGATAGGGGGAATCCCATGGCTGGTGGTTGGTGTTGTTGGTAGTTGATCTGTGACTGGAATCAGCTCATGATTATGAAATCAGGTACATACCAAGCCCCAGATTTTCTGGAATCGGCACTTCCCATAATTTGGGAGGGTTCTTGGCATTCTCCAGCGTCTTGTGTGAATCCAGAACCTGGAAGAAAGCATAAAATTATGGATGGGTGAAGATGGCAGGCATTGGAGCAAGAACTGAAGGACACCTTAACCACCAAGGTGGAAGAGGAGGCGCCCCATGGGGATGGAGCAGCTGGAAAAGGGAGCAGTGGGATACAGGCAGGGTGGTTGTACGGATCTCGTTATTCCACCTCCTTCCTGGGCACACCTGGCTGTTTAGGGATGACAGAGGCTGCTGTCCTCAAAGGCTGTGCTTCAGGAGAAGAGGCTTCCGAGGGAAAACCAGGCTAATGATTAATGAACACACACCTCATAGGAAAGGATTCCAGGGTTGGGTTTATTTAGCTTATCAAAGAGAAGGTTAAGGATGACTTGACCATGGCCTATACACACCCACATGATGAAGTGAACTTTAATAATGGGTACTTTCATCTATCAGACAAAGATATAACAAGGTCAGTGGCTGGAAATAAATTCAGAAGAGTAATTAAGGTACATGTTTTTTAATGCTGAGAGTGATGAACTGACACAAGACCATACTATGAAGTGTGGGCAGTTCTTTATTTTTGAAATTATTTTTAAGAGGTGTTGTTTTGCTCAAAAAAAAAAAAATTAATTTTCTAATTCAGGATGCTTGGGGAAATTCAATGCTGAGCTGGAACTACCCGATCACAGTCAATCCTTCTGGCTTTGCAATTTGTAAATCTGGTAGTGTGAAAAAAGGACACACTGCCAGTACACCAGCGTTCACAGCTCTGACTGGAAAAGCAGGAGCAGCTATTGTTTGTTACCAGAGCATATTTATAAATATGAAATAAGGCTGAACCCTGGCAGACGTGCTGGCAGGAAGCTCAGTGTTTGTTCCCGGGATCTTCCTGGCAGATGTCGTGTCTGGAAGTTTGGGCAGTGAGAATTCATCCTCCCTGCTCTCCCTCTGCCTGCAAGGGCCATCCTGGGGCATGGACCCTTCCTCCCACCTTGTAAAACTCCCAGGATCCCGGGGGCAAAATGGGGTTTGCAACAGAAAACCCAAAAAATACCTTTCAGTGCATGAAGCAGATGGGTGGGTGGGTTTTATGCTGCTGACGGCACTGAAAATTTTTGGGGAAGAAAAGTAAGCTCACAGCCATGGTGGATGTGACCCAGATGAAGACTTCCCTAGTGGAACGTCCCCAAGCATCCCCTGGGAAGGTTGGGCGAATCAGAAGAAATAATGGAATTGTTTAAGTTGGAAAATAGTTCCAAAATCATCGAGTCCAAGCTTTAACCCAGCATTGCAAGAAATGGTGGAAGGAAGAATGTGGCTGGAATATCACCTTGTCCCAGGTGGGGACTGGAGGTGAAGAGCAGAGCATGTCTTGCCTTCTGAGTGAGCTCTCCACAGGCCACTCCAGAGCAGCCCAAATTGCAGCCCTGCATGGCCTCTTCTCAGTGCGTGACATTACTCTGGTAATTTCCCTTCACTTTATTGGCACAGCTTAATTAAACTTCAGTTATCACTTTCCTTCCAATTAAAGATTTATTTTTACTACTGGAATAAATAAAATGATGGGGGCACTGGGAGCAAATGGAAATGGCAACAGGGAAGTTCCTTCTCAATTACATTCCTTTGGTTAAATTTTGTGTTGTGGAAAACAAATCAAGCTGGGGGTCGGTTCTGGTTTGCAGCCAGTGAATTTCCAATAAATTAGATCTGATTATATTGTACAAGAAAGAGATGTGGATGGAAAGCTGTAAAAAAAGTGAGGCTTCTGTGAAATCAAACAACCAAGATAATTTGGGAATGAGATTTCTAAAAGCACAAGAAGTCTGCAAGTTCCACGTCAAGTTTTTCAAGGCATTCCAGTTCTCTCACAGTGTAAAGCCTTTGTAAATGGCACCAATAAAAATCTTCCAATTTCCATCTATATTTTGATTACCTTACAGTGAGTACAGAATATAATAAACTCCCAGTTCTGTAATGAATTCAAATAAACAAACAACTACCCTAATCCCCAAGCAGGCCTTCCCTAAACGAAATGGAGAATAATTTGGGGATATAAAGTCTCTTTGTGTTATTTGGAATTGCAGGTTGCATTAGCATCGTTTGGGTTTGCTGGTGCTCTATATGTGATATTGGTTCCTGGTGGATAGCTTAAAACAACAGGCAATTGGTAAAAAAAGCAGCACAAGGCTTTTTTTTCCTCTGCAGAGGAAGGAAGTAATTTGCATTTTTATCCTATTAATTTCTTCCCTTAAAACAGGTAACAAGAAAGAAAAAAAAAAAAAAGCAAAAGAGGAAATAGTTTTCTAGTTAAAAAATGTTTTTGCCCAGTGGAGTTGTGGTAATAAAGAGTAAAAAATGCAGGAGATAATTGTGAGCACTTTGCAGAAGTGGCCCCGTGGCGCTGGGCCGGGAGGGGAGCTGGAATCCCTCTCCTCTTCATCCATCTGTGTCCTGAGCAGCGTTCAGAGATGCCCCAGGATTTCAGAGGACAACTCTCAGCCCAGAACCATCTCCTCACCTTGCATTAGGCAGCCAAGGCCTGTAGGGGGAGATTTCTTATTACTCTTTAAAGGAAGGGAAGCGAGAGAAGCCTTGGAATGCTTATGGATATTATTTCTTGCTGGAGGTTTCCCTTCTTTAAAGGTTTTAAATTAGATGAAAAGACCAGATGCTACTGCAATATTAAATCTAAATAGATTTTTTTATACATCTAGCACTTTATAAAGGTATAATATTAAGTTCTCATCTAAATTAGTAGATATAATTGTTTGGCAGGGAAGGACTTGTGATTTCCAGTCTTTAAATATATAAGTTGAAGGGAAACCTGGGACCCCTTTTTGTCCCTGGGTTGGATGAAGCAGCAGCTGGTCCTTGGGTGTTGGGTTCATGGAATTGCACAGGCTGGTGAAATTCCACCCCTTGGAGAGAGAAGGGAAGGAGGTGAAAGGAAGGATTTTCCTGGGGATGTGCCCTCTGCACCCTCATTCCCCACCCAGATGTTTTGGTGAGGTCCCAGGAGGTGCTGGCACTGCATCAACACCAAAGACCTGAGTCTGACAGAGGCCAAACAAGAGGATTTGGGGAAGAAAGCGGCAAAATGCAATATTTTGCAGGTTAGTTGAATGGAGGGTGATGGAGGCAGATGATTTTTATGCTCCTTGTGGAGGGGAACAGGGAGCTGCTCCTGCTCTTGGGGTCCTACAGGGTCCCACCTCCTATGTCCCTATCCCCAAGGACACAATTCCTGTCTGGATGAGCCAGAGCTGCCAGAGCCTGTGCTGGTGCTGATGTGGCACTTCCTTCTGTGCAAAGCTCTGCTTTCATCTGTCACAGAAATACCCCATGTTCTCCCTGTGTGCAGGATAACCTGACAAAGGAGGTGATTTTACAGAGTGTTACAGTCAATCTTATCTTTAAAGTGACACCCAGTTATAGTGATTATTTTTTATTGCAAGCTCAAGAAGAAAACACCATAGATCAGATCAGAAGCACACAGATTTCCTCCCTTGTACCAATAATTTGTATTTTCCCAAACACAGCCCAAAGCCTTGAGTTTTCAGACACTCATGGCCAAGTTTAACTTCACCTGTATGACAATGGAATTAGAAACCCTGCTTTTACCAGGAAACACGAGTTAAATCCCAAGCAGTCCTTTCAAACAGCTCAAGCCTCTGGTGTTTGTGTAGTGAGGGGGAGAGACTGGAAAGAAAACAGCATCTCTAAGAAATTTGCAATTTATTTTTTTTTAAGCAGTGAGGAGCAGCTTAGTTACACTGTCTCTACTTCATGGAACAAGAAACCAAACACTCTAAGTGGAAAGGCAAACAATTGCTTTGCTCATGAGAACTTTCAAAATAACACCTTTCAAAGGCAGAAATGCTGCTTTTAACCCACCAACATCCGCAGGCACCACAACGCCCTGTGCCAGCCCAAACTTCTGAACACAGGAAATCCCAAGTTTTTCCACTTGATGGGAAAAAAATATCCAGATCCTTTAAAATGTGACCCTGTGTAATGTAACAGGCTGGTGTTTAGATTTAAATTATTTACATGTGGGTTTGTGCTGTAAACTGGCTTAGTGCCTGGTCCTGGATAGAGCAGAGAGTTTTGGTGGCACCCCAGTGACACAGGGTGCTGGAAAGCACAAAGTCCCTTGAGGAAAACACTGGGATCCATTAGTTTTTCAGCTGTCAGCACATGGAAAATATGTGGGTAAATCTGGGGCTGGTCACCTGAATAAGGGAAGGCTCCAGGGAGAGCTCAGAGCCCATTGCAAGGTCTGAAGGGGCTCCAGAAGAGATGCAGAAGGATTTGGGACGAGGCATGGAGGGACAGGACCCAGGGAATGGCTCCCACTGCCAGAGGGCAGGGATGGATGGGAGATTGGGAATTGGGAATTGTTCCCTGTCAGGTTGGGCAGCCCTGGCACAGGTGCCCAGAGCAGCTGTGGCTGCCCCTGGATCCCTGGCAGTGCCCAAGGCCAGGCTGGGCATTGGGGCTGGAGCACCTGGGACAGTGGGAGGTGTCCCTGGAATGAGAGGAGCTTTAAGGTCCCTTTCAACCCAACCCATTCCATGATTCTCTGATCCTCCATACAGCTGGATTCACTTTCTCCCTCAGGAAAAAAATTCCTGGAGGTCTTTTGTCTCCTCCTGGGCACAGCCAGCATTCCTCAGGGCTCTTCCTGCAGCCACTCCTGGAGCTATTAAGGAGCTGCATCGACAGCAAGTGCTTTCACCAAGTGGCTCCACCAGGGCCATTCCAAGCTATTACCAACAATCCTTTAGGCAGGCTCCATCCAGTGGAGTTTGCTGTCAATTAAGGGGCTATTCCTCGGCATCCCAGCATGTCAAATAGCCATTGTCTGAGTTCAATAACCCTCTCTAATTAAGTATTTACTAGATTCCACTATTAAGCCACTATTAAGCATCTTAAAAACCTTTATTTATTATGTATTAATCAATAGTCCTTGCAGAGTATTGGATAAGTAAATGAAGTTATTACAGGTCCTTTTGGTTTAATACTTTTAGTGCAGCTGAAAAATAAGGAAATTTACTCAATAAATGAAGGTAATATGAAAAGTCCTGTAAATCCAAGGAACACAGGCTAAGCACTAAATCCATGCACCAAGAGCCAACATTAATATTCCAGGTTATTCCTGTGTCCCCATGTTCCCTTCCTCATGGTGACAGGAACAAGGGGCATCTCTCACACCTGAGACTCCAAATGAAGTTGGGGTTCCACTCCCTGCACCAGTTCCCATCCTCTTCCCCAATTTCTGTTTCAGCCCCATTCAGATCCAGATGAATAATAATTTCATCTACACGAACATCACTTTGTTTGCCAACAATTTGATAAAGATTTCCCCACCATGGCAATATGTGAATATGTTTACATAAGGAAACAGCAGTGAATCCAGCAGCCTAATCGGAATCCACAAAGGAACTCTGAAGTGCTTACAATCCTCTGCTCCCTTTTGGATTTCTCCCAATACCTTCACTTAATGATCACAACTCGAAAACACTCGCATGGAACCTAATGTCTTAGACTAATTATGTGTTAGTATCTGATAACATTTTGCCACAAAAATGTTTGTTTGAATGTATCTTATCAAAGTAATGTTTGTGCCCAGGATTAGCCACTGCTTGGCTAAAGATTTATGTAATCAGCTTATTTTAAGATTAATTCATGAAAAAAAACCACAAATACCTATTACCACTTAATTTGTATAATAGATATTTACTATATTTTAACAGTGCAATTAAAAATTAATATGGACTGAAAAACCATAAGGTCATGTAAACACTCCACTATTTATTTGGTAGTTCACTTATCTTTTATCCCGAGATGCGATTATGCAGCCCAGACCTTTCAGGTTTGCCGAACAGAGAAAGGTCAGCAGCGAGATGAGATGAATATTCTGAACTCTGTCCCGAGCAGACGTGGACACGGCCACGCGCCGGCTCTGCTCATTCATCACTCCCTGGCTGCGGAGCTGGCAGAGCTTCCGGAGCATGGCAGCGGATTGATGGAGCCCAGGAGGTGAGCTGTCCCTGGGGTGGGCAGCTAAAGCTACTGACAGAGCACTCGGATAAAAACTGTTGCCCCACTCCTTTCTTTAGCTCACGCTCGACTTTGTTTCAATGTTTTAATTTGTTTAAATTTGGTCGCGGGGTTTGGCCTTGGCCGCGCGGTTCAAATGTTGGCGGTTTCAAAGTCTCCATGGGGTTTTCCTTAACTGAGCTTCCTAAAAGTTTCTGTCCTGATGAAATCCTTGATTAGCACTTCTTCTTCTTGCATATTTTGCCTCTGCCCACCCGTGTTCGGGCTAGCAGTCTCCCATAAGGCTGATCTGCATAAAACTAGATCTTCCAAGTGTCCCTCTTCAAAGGATTCTTACCTTGCCAGGGGCAGGAAGATGGGAAGGGCTGAAAACTCTTCTCTCTTCACTTTGGTCTTTTCTCTTCACTTTGGTCCCGTTCCAGCTCCCAAAATCAATGGGAAAATTACCACTGGGACCCTACCCTCACCCAGTGTTTGATACCCACACAGCTGCACCCTCAAGATTGACAACTAAACTCAAATCTAGGAATAAACACATTCAACAGATTTTTAGTGGCTTCAGCATGACAGTGGACTAAAAAAACCAAAATATTAATTTTTCTTTCAATATTTCATTATTCCAGTTTCAGTCCGAGCTTAAATCTAGAAGGGCACAGGCCTTTGGAGTTAAACACAATTTGTAAATGAGTTTCTTTGCTTTTGCTGATCTTCAAACAAATTTGTGTTTGAGATCAAATCTAATAATAATAATAAAAAAAAATTTCTTCTGTGGAAGGGTCCCAAATATCAAATCCAAGCTGGTTTAAAATTGCATTTTCTCACCTGAGTTTCTGAACTCAAGAAATTAAATCCAGGAGAGAAACCTAAGGAATTCTTTCCTGCTGGCTTTATTAGCATTTCAGAAGCAGGTCCTAGGTCCTCTATGGGCACAGTCAATAGCGTCATTTAATAATTCAGGCTTGGCTAGCAAAGCATGGATGTGTCATAGCTAAAAGTCCAGTCAAAGACACATCCATATGTTCAAGGTACATCTCGAAGGGAGGATTCCCAGAGTGTTTCCTTCAGAGACCCACAGGTCAGCATGGAAGAGCTGCTGGCTGCCTTGCAGCCCTGAATGTGCCCCTAATAACACTGGTAATAACTGGCAGGGAAAAATTCCTGGCCCTTGCTTATCAATTAGCAAAAATGTATCAATTTCTGATCGGTCATTGGCACTTCAAGACAATTAAACGCAAAAGAGGCAGAAACCACCTTTCCAGAAGGTGGGTAACAAGCAAACTGTTATTCCACAGTAATTTAAATTTTTAAAAATATTTGTTTCCAAATAACTATTTCTCTTTTTCCTGTTTATCTTTGCTTGTCCAATTCTGACATGACTCTCAAGGTGTGCATAGTTTGTGATGCTCAGTGCATCGTTTCACAGCAGCAAAACACTCCTGTTCTGCCAAATTTGACAAAAATAATCCACCCCCATGAGTGTTTTCCACACCACAGAAAAGAAAACCAGATTCTTGACAATGAATATGGCAAAATAAAATCATAGTTATTGTGGAGAGCTTTGACAGACTATCTGGCAACTTTGAACTGTCTCTACAAATCATTAGATTGCAAAACATTTCTGAGGGAAAAACAAATTAAAAGGTCAAGTCTTTAACACACAAACATGCAAAAATCTCCACAATATTAATTATTTTCAGTGTAATGTAATACTAACCATTGCATATAGTTCTGTAACAGAAGAGGAAGAATTTAATTGTGTCAGTGTGATTGTCCTGGGAATTGGGGAGCTGCCGTAGGTAGGGAGCTGGATTTCAGCCTGCCAAGGCATTGAAAAGGCTTTTCCATTCTTGTCCTCTGTCCACCTCCTGCAAGCATGAGAACAAAGAGGTTTTATCTCCTCTTGTGCAAGAAAAAATAGGAAATAAAAAATAAAATCGTTAACAGTAAGTTCAGTAAGAAATGCAGGAATAATGTTGGATGGCTAAAGTTAAATATTTCCTACCCAATGCCTGCTTGGGGATCACAGACTAATTCAGCATCGCTGCTGCTGTCACCTCTCAGTTCCTCAAGATGAACTTCAGGACCATTTTGGACCTACAGACACAGGAGGCAAAATTTTGTGATTCATTCCATGATCAGCA
The DNA here is from genome assembly GCF_028551555.1 of Melozone crissalis. NCBI lineage: Eukaryota > Metazoa > Chordata > Aves > Passeriformes > Passerellidae > Melozone > Melozone crissalis. The sequence goes on along the minus strand of NW_026535797.1, from coordinate 1,874,812 downwards.
TCTCTTATGATTTTTTCATATTCAGCCGGGTTCTATTTCTCCCCTCCTTGCCCTGCAGTGAAGAAAAGTGATCCCAAAGTGTGGCAACTTTCTGTTCACTCAGGGATTTTGTTTGCTTTAGTTTTCTTGTTTAGTTGAACTCCAGACACCAAAAAGGAAATATTGTTTTGTCATGGATGTTTTCCTCTAGATTTGTGTTGTTATAACATAAAGTTATAAAACCATGTAGCAGTTTCAGGTTAATTTGTAGTTATATTTGCTGGCTTATTTCATTGCATTATTAAAACATTTAGTACCGTATGTGTCATTAATATTCCAAAAAGTAATTAGCATATTTAATCAAAAACAATTAGGAGCGAGCATTGCTTCCCTTTTTAAGTGATAAAATATTTATGGCTGGAATAAACAAATGGAAAACCAAAAAGCACTTTGAGGTGTTGGCTTCATATACAGAAAACAAAACAAAAAAACCCACCCAAAAGCAAGAAGGAGAAGATGCCTTCCAGCCTCCAGCCAGACCCTGGTGGGTTTCTGGCTTTTCTTCCTCTCCAGGCTGACAATTATCATGTTACCATTTTAAACCAACCAAGTTTTGCTCCTGTTTTCCCATATTTTAGCTAAGTAAGATAACAGAGTTAGGAATAAAAGGTGCAAATCCCACCTTGGAGCCAGCTTTGTACAGATCTTTCCTGTGAGACACAATGGACATTGGTTTGTTTGGTCATCATAGCAGGGACAGAGATGTGCAAGCTAAAAATGTGGTGGATCCAGGTCAAGAAATTCCTCGTTTCATGTGGAATGGAGGGCAAGGAACGGGAGGAAATACAAAAGAGCTCCCTGTCTTTCTGCCGGGCTTGTAGAGAGCTGTCTTGAAAGAAGCTGTGTAACGCTACAATAAATTTTCAACAGTTGTAAATATTTGACCAGAACTTCAAAATAAGATTAATTAGTTGGTTTTAAGACCTCGAGGCCATTTCCTCTCACTTTTCCCTTGCCAAACTGCACCCTTCAATCAGCTCTGTTGGCACACCACAGGGGAACATCCCACCTACGAACTTTTCCAGCTACAGCAAATCCCAAACGCATGAAACTGTTTCCATGACCATTGGTGATCATTGCACAAATATTTTTGGATTAGTTTTAAAATTCATGAGCACGACAAGCCCTTTTCCAAGTGCTTAGCAAGTGATTTTGTTCTGAGGCACTAAGATACAAATTATGGAATGGTTTGGGTTAAAAGGGACCTGGAACACCGCACAATTCCACCCCTGCCATGGGCAGGGACACCTTCCACCATCCCAGGGTGCTCCAAGGCCTGTCCAGCCTGGCCTTGGACACTTCCAGGGATGGGACAGCCCCAGCTTCTCTGGACAATCTGTGCCAGGCCCTCCCTGCCCTCACAGGGAAGGATTTTTTTCTAATTTCTCCTCTGAACCCACTCTCTTTCAACAGCGACTTTATGTGGAGTTTGCTGGTTGTTCTATTCTTTTATATTGAAGAAGATAAGGCTCAACAAGAAGACACAAATCCTCATTTTCTGCTTTGCAGAGAAATAGGTTGTTTGCAGTGATTTGAAAACAACCCAGAAGCCCAGCCTGGCCAGGGTGGATCGGGATGGAAAGAGCTGGAAAGCAGCTCCCGCACAGGTTTATAAATAGGCTGCGCTTCTCATCCTGAAACATTGCTCCACTTTGCCTGTTGTGCTGTAAATTAGCCAGTTCCTCTTTAAACAGAGTCAAAAAGAAACAAAATACATATGTAACACTGCTGCCTGGAACACGTGAGGGGAGGGAAAAAAAACAACAACTTATGAAATGCGGAAAACATTTGTTCAAGTCTCCAAGGAAAATGAAGTCAAACCAAACAAGCATATAATATAGATGTACGCCTCATGGGCAAAGTTACCTCTAAGCCCATATGTTTTAACAAATTAAGAGGTAAATAATTTGCTGAAGGTACAGTTCAGCCACGTCAGAACACCTCTGGAAATGAGATATCTCTGCCTTTCAAGTGGTGCTTCTCATCAAAAGGTTTATTTCTCTACTTTTTAGAATAGCACACCTTGTTTTGTCTCAAGACTGTAAGTAACTATTAACCCTTCAGGGCCTCTGCAAATGATGTGGTCATTTGAAGTCGAGGCTGCTTTGCTGCTCTCGTGTCTGCAAGCAGCTGAGAGAGATTGATAAAATTCAGGTTTTCAATAGGGGAAAGCCACGGGGGACTTCCCTGGGAATGAAAAGAGACACAGAAAGGTTACTACATGTATCCTAGAGTCTGGTACATAATTCCACCGTTAAAACTTTAATTTATGAAAAAAATGCTGGTGCGGTCCCCAAATGGTTAAATTCCACTCGAACTTTTCATTTTAGTTAGTCATGAATATATCTAACATACAGAGGCCATCAGCATCTCGCCACTAGAGACTATAAAGTCTACTTACATAGGGTTCCTGGGATTTTTCATGTTCTTATGGAAAATATCTCTGAAATCCCCGAGCTGAAAATTTTGATCTCATTTGTGGATGTGAGTGATGCTGAGAAAGGGTTGAAGAGTGAAGAGAACACTTTTCTCGCATAATTTCATTTGTCAGGAGAATCTTGCCGCTGACATTGGAAGAGTGATTTAATTGATTTTAATCATACACCTGAGATTGGGAAATTGAGCCCTCTGTCCTGAAAAATAATTCTAGGCTTCCCTGAGAATGTCTAATTTGCAGCTAATAGTTTTTTTTCTTGAAGTTTTGTTATGAAGTTTAGAAAATACAGATCAAAGGCTGGCACGCAGAACTGCTTAGCGCAGCCGGAGACGCCGAATCGGGGCCGCGGTGTTTTGGTCTTTCAGGGGTATTAACGGGCACATCTGCCTGGTTTTGGACAGGCAGGAGAACAAAAGCTCTGACTAAAGAGCACAATTTGCCTTCAGAGAAGAGGGACTTTTATATGCTGAGTGCAACCTGGAAGACTCGGAGTGGTACTTCACTCCTGGATGTGTTTAATTCTTGATTTTTCTCTTGTCACCGAGTACAGTGTTTATAAATTGATCATATATGCCAAGGAAAGGCTCGTTGTGTGCCCCAGCATGCTGCAATGATTTATTCTAAATAAATAATTCCTTTGGTTTTTATTTCTCAATTCAAAATAAACTGTTATTCAATTACAAATAATAATACTGAACACAACAATGAAACCAAATAACTTTTGGATTATGAAGAACAAGTGTGCCTTATGTTTTTTTTCACAATGAAATCTCCATGATCTTTATTACCTCTATCAGCTGTTATTCAGAAGGGGATTACAGGCAGCAAGAAGTTTCACTTTCCCCAATGCTTTGACACTGAGGAAATAATTATATTACAATACTTATATTGCTCCATACAATAGGAGTTGTTTGGGATGTAAAACTCAATATTTTCTTTTCTGTAACAATTCTGAAAATTTCCATATTGGATATGTACTCAGAGAATTTTATATTCCAAAACTGCACTGACAATACTCTTAAATAACCATTCATTTCTTTAGTATTCCCTCTTGTAGGAAAACTAGAAAAAAATACTGATTACATGGCCACTTCAAGGAGGTGGCAACCTGCAGGAGAAACTGGAATATGAAGTTTGGATGCAGAGATGGGTATAATTTAAAATGATTCAGGGCTGAGCCAAGGCAACACCACTTGTCAGTTTGGAACGAGGGACTCAGACACCTTTTGTTTTAATTAGATGCTGTTTTTGTAAGATGCCTGTAAGTTGAAATCTCCTTTTTCTGCTGAGGAATCAAATTTATTGAGGCAAGTTTGGAACTTGTGATTGGAATGACTGGCTTTTATTTTCTGGATGTAGTGCTATCTTGTGAAAATTCCAAAAGATTGAGAGTTTGCCATCTTTCTTGGTTTTTTTGTCAGTAAGGTCTCTCCTGAAGGGGACACCATAGGGAGTTGATAAGCTTGTGATTTTTGTTATTTCTGTGGTGACAAAAATGTTTATGGTGAAGGCCCTGCACAAAGAGAAATACCAGCTTCACGTTTTGGCACAGCTGCCAAAGCACAGGGATACCCTTTTTGCCCATGTCAGTGAAGGTTTGGGGTGTCTCTGTGGGCTTGGATAAATTTGCATTGGTCCTCCTGATGCACCTTGAGCAGGTGTTCACCACTCCTAGAAGTTTCCTTGTTTTCCAAGTACCTGGAAACAGGGATTAAGTCACCAAAACAGCTGTTTGATGGAGAGGAAATTTGCACACTGGGGCAAAAGGAAACAAAATGGAACCTATCGTGAATGAAATTGGGCCTTGTGTTCTATGGCTGGGAGCAGATCCATGAAATTCAAAACAAGTGGGGGAATGTGTCCTGGTTGAAAAACCACTCTGGGTAAGACTTATCAAGAGAAATTGCTCTGGAGGAGCTGTGAATCCAAGTGACCAGCCCAGCTCACCAATTTCATCCTTCTCCTTCTGTTTCCAATGGGATGCAAGTCATTATTTTGTGTCCTGGCAAATTCATTGTGGGAGAGGACAGTGTGATGAGGACCAGCTAAATGTCCAGCTCGTGAGTTATTTTAAGCGTATGCAGCCTTTGAATATTTGCAGCCAGGGAATCTATTTAGCCAGGAGGCCTCAAATGCTTGTTTAATAATTAGTTAATGTTTGTAAAGCAGTTTGATGGTGACCAGAGCTGTGCAAGGTTATTATTTTATAAAATGCTATGGCTCATTGTACTCCTCGGGCTGTAGCAACCACAACAATCTCAATGCTGCCTGTTAATTTTCCTGAGTCTTTTATCATTGCCCTCCATTGGTGATTAAGTGTCGTTTGTCTTATAATTTTAATGTTATCTTTAACACACATAATAAAGTTTACATAATTATAGCCTATTAATATAATTTGCATGCATGTTACTGGCAAGGCACAGGAAATGTTTCATCACCCAGCGTGTAATTTGGCTTATTTAACCATTTCCTTTTAATTTCCATCAATAGATCGGCGTGCCTCCTAAATGGAGATAACCTCAATAAATTCTCTTTTCAAGATCCTTATCTGTATTAAGTCTCTAAAGGTCTCAGTAGCAGGACTATGAAGTGCTGAAGGGGGAACGTTTCTGAATGTCTGCTACGGGAAGTTTTAAAAATTCACATTTTCTTCAGACAAGCGTGGGTCTTCCTAATGAAACCTGGGAACGAGGTGCTCTCACGGAAGCTTTGAAAGTGTGTGTGCACCGTACTTCATAGCTGAGCTGTAACAAGACTTTAAATGAGTAAACAGTGTTTAGATTGAACATGAAAAGAGTCGGCATGAAAAGACAGGTTCAAAATATTACATGATGCTTTGCAAAAGTGTAAATGTGCCTGCCTTTATTTTTTTTTTTCCCCTCTTGGTAAATGGCAAACGTTTACAACCCAACTAAAACAGTACCAAGAGAAATCCTGTGTTTGCTCTTTGGAAGATATTCAATAAATTATAGTGAGCTGCAAATGTCACTGGATTGGGAACTGTAAGAGCTTTACCTTTAAGTCTTTAAGTAAAGACTTGCAGCTGGTGCAGTGGCTTGGTAATCCCTAATGATAAGCTGCTTTTAATGTGGGGGTGAGGCAGTTTTCACACAGATATTACTGCATTAACCTTACTCTAGGTACAGTGCAGGTGTGCACAATATTGTGCTTTGCAGCCTTCCCTACTTTATTCTCCCCGAGTATCCGAAGCCTGCTTTAACAGATCCTCTTATACCATGGTGAAAAGATTGCAGTTCAAGCCTATTATCAACAAAAACCTGCCAAAAGGGCTACATTGTCAGACTTTATGATGGTACTAACTATTCTGTTGTTCTCTGGAGACCAAACTTAGACCATTAAATTCACTTCATTTGTGATTTCAGTGACCTGGGCTGCAGACATCGGGCTTTTGATGTAAAATGCTAGTACAGGAATCAATGGTACCATCTAGTTCCCCTTAAAGTATATCATAAAAGCATAATGGTCCTCTTCTAAACAAAAGGTGACACTGCTCTTGTATAATACAATTATATGGGGATGATGTTTTCAGCAGAGTTTATTTGATATTATGATGTGCAAAGACTTTCCACATTGAAATAAACTGCGTAGCTGAGTTCACTCCATTATTTTCAATAGACTGACTCCATTGTCTGCACTGGAATATAGATAATTTTCATACAGTGGGGAGCTATTTTCATATCCTTTCCATGAAATAGATGAGATTATAAACAGGCTGGGATTACTCAAAAACCAACACAAGCCATGTCTACAGACCCATTTAAGACAAAGGCTGCCTCCGGAATGGTCTCCTTTGATCGGGAGGCTCCCAGGACTTGCTCCGTTTATTTGACAGATGACAGCTATTTATAGCAAATGTCTAGCATTTTTGAAAATTAAAATTTTACTGGTGGAATTTAAGGGTTATTTTCCACTCCAGGGACTAACATTTCTGTGAAAAATGGTCTTTTTTTTATAATACAGGCACCATCTTCAGCGTTAAACCTATTTGTAAACAAATGCATTGCGATAGCTCATTGTCAAACACTGAACAGGTTTATAATTAATGAAATTGCTAAAACAAAATAAATGGAGAATTAATACAGCTGCCAGTATGTTTGTGTTGTTGCACAAGTGAGGAGATGCTGCTGCCCCCACAGACTCGACACTGGGAGCTTTTTGCAGCCTACCAGGGGTGAAAATAAAGACAAAAACAATGCAAACTGTGGTATTTGCCTTAGCCAGAGGGTCACCACTAAACATAAAGAGAAAATGTCTGGATTATCCAAAAAATCAGAGATCTGGGTGCTCTCCATCTCTTAATTTTGAATTATTTTCCCATTTAAGTGTGGAGGGATATTGCAGGCCACCAGCTCTGATGTGGGGTGAAGGTGAGGTGATATCCAATCATGTTTTTGTGCCCTTTGCAGGAATTGGGAGATCTCTGAGGGTTGCATGGAGTTACTGCGAGGTCCAGGAGGCCCAGGATGATGCCAAGCTCAAGACATACCACAGAAATCCAGCATCCTGGAAAGGGGACTGTGAGTGGGAAGAATGGAGGTGTGTTTTGGAGGCACAGCAGTGACTGGGGACCTGGCCACCACTGTTGGCATCACATTGCTTGGAGAAGTCGTTTCCTTCCTGCCATGGTGCGGCTCTGGCCTAGGGTCTTGCTCAAAGCTCTGGAATGTTTTTGTATTTTTACAAAGCAATAATAACAGAAATATGTGTTTAGAAGTTGTTTGAGAGATCCTCAGTGATGACCTGCTTGGCCTGCCAGTGTTGGAGTTCCTGCTCCCCATAATGGCCCAAAGTTTGGGCGCGTTCCACCACCAGGGATGAGGGTTATGTTCCATTGGTGTGGTTTTCATTCTCTGTTGTTCTTGACTTCTCACATAAACACCAACAGTTCTTTCTCCTTCTGCTCAAAGGAGCTTCAATCTTGTGCTCTAATAAAAAATTTCTCCTCCCACCAGTTGACATTTTTTGGCCTTTCTAATTCTAAAACTCCAAGACTTTTCCCTCCTTGAAAAGCTTTGTTTGAGCTTGTTTTTTTGAGGCTGAAAAGCTCAAGCCCAGTAAGACATTAATGGTTGATCTGGCACAGGGCAGGAATATTTGCTTGACCGAGGGGAAGGGTGTCCCCAAGCTGTGGAACTTTTGGGTGGGTTAAAGGCAGAAGAGATGAGAATAAACCAAACCAACTTCATCCTAATTGTGTTACTTCGTTATCCAGGCCCTTGCCTTCTGCAGGCATTGGCTCCCACTGTGTTCAGAGGACAGGGAACTGGGGAAGCAAATAGGTCATTCCACAGGGTGCTAATGCTGCAGCCAAAGCCAAACCCCAGTAGCCTGAGTGTGACCATTAGGAAAGGTTTCCTTATGAATGGTTTTAATTAGTTCTAATCAGGGAGACCGGGAACCCAAAGAGCGCCTCGCTCCTTCCCCCATTGGGTGTTTGCTGTTGCTGTTTTTAATGCCTGCTCTTGATGAACTGAAGTCTTGCAGCTGGACAAATGTTCTTAATTAAGCTGAAGCGGAAGCAGATATTCCACGCATATCAGGAGTTCCCTCAAACATGACATTTGAAGGACACTGAGTTGCAAAAAGCAATTTCTCCTGTTGCCCAGTGTTTGCTACTGTACACATTTGCCAATTTTTAAAATTTTAATTCTGGGCCTACCATCCTTATTCTTTCTAGGATTTCTCCAAAATAATCTGAAAGTTGTTGGAATTAGAAATTGTAAATTTCAATTAGAAAATGTAAATTAAGGGTGGTTCCCACATCTCACTTTTTTTCCTACTTCTTTCTCTCACCCAATGAGAGAAAGAAGTAGGAAAATTTTCAGCACAAAAATTTAGTGTTTTTAAATGGAGAGTATAAATCAAACAAAAAACACTAGGCTTGGGTTTCTTTGTATTTGATATTTCTTTTTAATTCATACAGATGCTTCATGGAGCCTGAAACCCAAAGTTTACCATGTCTCAGAGATATATATACTGACTCGACTTGAGGTTTTTTCCTTTGTTTTATGCACCAATTTATTTCATGAAAGAGAATGAATTTCTTCAAATGCAAAATTTTAATAAGAAATATCTGTTAAGTTAGCAGGGGAGTTTACCACCTGCATCACTAATTTGGGAGTAAACAAACTGATCCAATATCCTGCAGAACCTCAAACCACTAATTTGAGTATCCTGTGTCCTTAAATGTTAATATTTCTTTTCCAATGTGGTTAACAGGAGATTTAGGGACTTGCTGGAAACCACTTGGACACTACAGCAGCTCGTGGCTCCCTCCATCCCTGTCCCCTTCCACAGACGCTGCCCATGGAGCACTGGGACACTGGGATACCTGTTGAGACAAAAAATCAGGTGCTGCGAGCTGAGCCTGGTGACAAAAACCTCTCTGAATTGCTCTCAGTTTGAGCACCCGTGCTCATTCTTTTGGGAAAGTTTATGCTCTAGGCAGAGCTTTTCTACAAGCTTTTGCACCACACGTGTATACATTATAGCTCCAAATTGCCTCCAAGCTGACAGTCTTTCGGGTGCATTAACTACTTTACTACCAAAGGGGCAGCAGGATTAATACATATATTTTTAAACCGCCGAAGCGAAATATTTCAGCTCGGTCTTTTCTACAAATCTTTGCCTTGGTGTTCAAACCTGCAAACGAGCCCATCAGCAACAGCTCAAGTCCATCAAAACCCCTGAGTTCCTTGATTGATAAATAGGGCGTGTTTACACTGTGGCTCCTGTGCGTTCTTTTCTGTCAGTGCTAATTTATCTGAAAGTCTTAACCTGCGCCTTCGAAATTCAGGAGCATTTCATAACGGGGGCTGAGGAAATACATCACCGCCCGCAAATAATATTCAAAGAAGTGGGTAAAGTCCTTCAGCAGACAAGTGTCTGTGACACACAGACAGAGGGACACATTAGCCTCCCAGAAATCCGGAGAATCCAAGCCTTTTAAGCGTGTGCAATTCTTCCAGAAAAAGAGGAACGGAGCATTAAAGCTTTAATACTGAAAGCCAGCACCCTAGACAGAGAAAGGCGGAGTGGAGGGAAGAAGGAGGAGAGCACACAGTTATCCTGGATATATTTATATTATTAGGCTGAGATTATTATTATTATTATTATTATTGTTTTTACTGCAGACTTCCCTTCTGTTTGCAGGTGAGGTGGGTTTTGTGCCCAGCCCTTCCCCAGGCGCACGCGGACCCCGGCGCTGCGCGGGGCTCTATTAAAGCCGCTGTTCAATAGTTTGGTGATATTCAGACAATATTGAAACATTCCCAAATGAACTTTGCAGGGAGACATTTTCATTCGCTGCCTCCCTCCTCATGCATATTAACAAATGGTATGCAAGGCCTCATTTAATTCACTGATTTTACATTCGGATCACTTTCTCTTTTACAGCTATTTTTACCGGGCTTCATTAATCTTTGTTGAATACAATGGCATACATCTTTAATGCGGCCGCTGTCAAGTCATATTTCAGTAAGAGCTGCAAACTGAATGACAGCAAGCAATATTAATAAATTTAACATAGACTATATCAATTTTTAACAGAATGAATGTGGAAAGCTAAATGTATTATTTTTCGTTTAAATCATAGGGTTTATCACCGGTTAAGTAGCAGCGATTTCAGGAAACTTGTGACGTGCCGTACAAATAGATTTACATCTCATTAATAAGTAAATTAGGCAAATGCCTTTCAAGTTCAGACAAGTACATAAGTGTAATCTCCATATTAAAGGAGTAGTCTTTGATAAACCACTGAGGAATTGCAGCAGCCAACTATGTGACATGTTGCCAGTGCCTGAACTCTTCCACATTCCCACCTTTAATTACACTGGTTCATTACTAAAGAGATAAGTGTCTCTCCAGTTAAGATTCTATAAATGAGCAGCATGCGGGATCCTCCCAAATCATTTTTGCAGAAACCATGAAAAGGTGGTAACAGTTATGAAAAAACGAATTATCACCTGCTCACTTTCTTCCTTCCCTGTAATAACATTAAAATATTAAGATGAATTCCTTTTAAATCTCGGGAAGAAATTGTCCATTAAGAGATGCTACTTTGTTTAAAAAAGAAAGAAGCGTAAAAAAAAAAAAAAAAAGAAAAAGGAGAAAAAAAAAAGAAAAGAGAAAACTCTTCTGAATTTTTTTTAATTTCCCTTCATAAATCCCAACAGAGATAATTTGCTGTAAAATTTAAACCCAGTGAGAACTTGTCTGTCTGTGTTAAATAAAAAAGTTACGGTTGGTAGGAGACATGTTTTTGCAGTAGCTTTAGCGATTATAGGAAATTACATGCAAAGCCAGAGTTCTGATCCTAAGTTAATTTATAATTGGAAAAAACTTATTAATTAGCTATGTCATTCTAATTAAGAATTAGAGGAGTGTGCATTAGAAAGTCAGTCAATATCCAGCTGACAGAATTAAAAAAACCCCACAGAAGTCTGCAAGCTCCACGGCTCTGTCCACCGTCTCCCTTGTCATCTTTCTAAGGATTTTTCTGAATGTCTAACAGAAATTAGCTCGGTAAATACAGATATCAAAGGAAATAAATTGGGAATTTTGTCGGCCTGGAGAGGAAACCCCTAAACTGAGCTGACAGATGGACTTTACAGGGCACCTTCTGGGCCTTTCTGGGTGATCCTGAAATGCAGCTTGTGTTCGGAGGGCTCTGTCCTCCTGCAGCCAGAGGGAAAAGCTCCTGCATCCCTGCAGTGTCACCCACAGTCCCTGCATCCCTGCAGCTCTATCCAGCCATCCCTGCATCCCTGCAGTGTCACCCACAGTCCCTGCATCCCTGCAGCTCTATCCAGCCATCCCTGCATCCCTGCAGTGGCACCCACAGTCCCTGCATCCCTGCAGCTCTATCCAGCAATTCCTGCATCCCTGCAGTGGCACCCACAGTCCCTGCATCCCTGCAGCTCTATCCAGCAATTCCTGCATCCCTGTAACTCCATCCAGCAGCATCTCCAGCCCTGCCATGGTACCCACCAGCACACGCTTGCCAACACCCAGGCAATTTCTCTTTCTACAAAAAACACCCCAAATATTCATGGATAAAGACAAAGGAACTGACTCTGTGGCTTTGCCACAGTTGCATGGGGAAGAGCTGCAAATTTTGCCAATATATTTATGTATAAACAGTGTGCAGGGATGTGAACATTTGCCTACATATATATATATATTTATTTCCCATCCCAGCAGCCTCAGTCCTCTTGGAACATTCCCCCTTTAGGCCCTTTTTCTGAGATTATTATAATTCATTCTTTAGGAAATACCCCATGTGTAAATATTTTTGTTAATGTTTGTCTCTCTCCAGTGTGCTGGAATTTTAAAGAGTGCTTTAATATGAAATTAGATAGAAAGTTTTGACCTTTTTGTGATTAAAATAATATGCATGTCACTGATACAGGCTGCATAGGTTGAAAATCTACTTTTATTTAGGCAAATATTGAAAGAGAGGAAAAACAGACTTGACAAAATGGGAGACACAGCCTGGATGAAAATAAAACCAGATCTTTGCATTCAGAATTGGCAAGGCTGGAAACACAAAAGGAGAAGTTAAACAATAAAAGTTAATGTCTCAGATAATTGCACCCTCCAAAAATAAAATCAATAAATAAAATTGTTAAAATAATCTGGCCTGAGCCTTTCACTTTGGTATGAATCCTTCTCCATCTTTTCCTTTAAATTAGAGTAAAGGAAAAAAATAAGCTTGAGTGCTCAGTGATGGAATTCAGTTTACTTAGTTGAATACCAAAAGACGACCCACTCCTAATGATATAAAAAAAATCTTTTGCATTAGCAAATTTCTCTTCTGTATTTGTTTTGCTAGCACAACACAATATTCACTTAATATGCTACCAGTATCTTATCAAGTTAATGATCTGTTGTATGTATAGAGTAAGCTTGTTACTCATTTTAAATTAGATAGAAAAGCACTACTCTATGGAAATTTGAATACTTTGGGTTTTCATGAAATTATAGGACTTTCATGCTTTAACAGTCTGTAGACAGCTGTAGTAGGACAGCAAGAGTTGGCTTTGTTAATGTGACATTACACAGAGATGCTGTTTAGCCTGATTTAATGGATCTCAAAATCCAGTTTTGTAGAGCTTCTCTCCAAGGTCCTCAAGCTCAGAAATGTAAAGGTTGCTGTAGGAAACACATCCAAGGAGTTGGATTTGGAAGAAGATGATGTGGCTTAGATGAGCCACCTCTTGCAGCCATCACTGAGTGTCCAAGTGACAGATCCCAACTGCTTGTGGCATCCTGTCCTGGGGTGAGTGTTTGCATTTATTCAGGGAAAAAATGGGAAAAGGCAAATATGGTAAAAGAAAAAAAGGAAAATATGGCAAAAAAGTTTAAATATGGATTGAGTGAAACCCTACAGTCATGGAACATCCTGTACCGGGATTGTTGCTGGTAATGGTCCCTGCTGCAGGTGTCCCCAGAGCATCCTACCCATGCATGCCACACGCTGCTGCCTAATTCATGGCAGCCTGGGGGCTAAAGATGAGGAATTTCTTAGGGGCTTAGCCAAAGCAGATGGATGCAGGAAATATGGGACCACACTGCTCAGAAGAATTCTCCTTTGTGCCGTTTGTTTGCTTTCTCCTGCTCCAAAAGGAGAGAAGGATATTCAGCTTTGGGAAGTGTTCAGAGCACAGCTGTGCCCAGGGAGCATCAGCTTTGTGAAGCACCAGGAGCCTGAGGAATGGAACATCCTTTTGGCATTCTCAGGACCTCCCATGTTCCCAGGGAGGTTTTGGATGTACAGGCACTGACTTTTTCATGGGCTGGTCTGGAGAAATGCAGATCCTTGGAGCTTTGCTGGAAGATTTGTCAAAGGGAGTTAAAGCAGATTTGGGTCCACACCAGCCAAAAGCAGCAGAGATTCAGCATCCTGATCTCTGCATTTCTCCAGACCACTGAATGAGACAATCAGTACCTTTACATCCCAAATCCAATCCAAATAAATATTGTCTGAGCTTATTCATCTTATTGCCACCTACTTTTTTCTCATGGTGCCAGACTCATCTGATTTTCCTTTTGTTTCTCCTTAATTACTGCAACCTCACATCCCTGGGAAGACATTGCCTTCCTGGAAAACCCTACTCCTCCTGGCAAAGCTTTAAACCCTTTTGCTTACTCCAGCTGAGAATTTGGGGCTTCATTTCCTGCAGATTTTTTGTGCAGGCAGAAGGGGTGGGTGGAAAAAAGTCGAGGACAAAATGTGCAATGGCCTGAGCCCCATGGGAATGGTTCTCACCTCCTTTTGGAGCGCTCCAGAAGTGCCACCCACGACAGATCTGCAGTGACAGTGGCATGGTTTGGGTCTCCTCGCTGTTATCCCGTGTGAGTGAAGGGGAGCCACTGCCTGGCATCACCCTCCAGGGACATGGAGAGATGATGCTGGTCCAGGCAGAGGGAAAGGTCTGTGAACGATCGTGTTTGCAATCATCTCAGGGAGAAAGATCCCCCTCATCTCCTTTTTCATCATTTGCAGATGCTTTATTCACAGTTCCAAAAGACTGGCTGGGGATTACTCCATCTTCTCCTCAGCCAGGCTGAAGTTTAGATGCGCAGCTATTTGAGGGATGAAAAAAATGGTAAAACCACTTTTTTGTTGTTGTTGTTTTTTTGTGAGTCACTACCCAGGAGCTGGTGTAAGTTTCTGTGCTTGTTGAAGCGTTCTTATTAAAATGTGACTGTCAAGGGAGGTCTGGGGAGTGTTGCAAAGAGCACCTCACATTTCCTCCTGGTGCTGCAGCCCCAGCCTGCTCTGATTGTCCCTCAATGATCATGGGAAATGGGAATCACCACCCTAAATTAATTACCCCTGTTCATTACACAGATGAATTAGACTGGCCCCAATCAATAGCATTAATGAAATGTCATTTATTTAAGCCCCAACCCTCAAGAGAAGCACAATGGGGATGCTGGGGCAGGGTCCTGCTGTTTGGGGCACACCAAGGCTCACAATGCTCTGTGTGGGTGATGCTGGAGTTATGGCTCAGATGGTGGGGACAGGGGGAGCATCCCTGGAAAAACAAAGCATTCCTGGGTGGACAGAGCACCACTGGGCAGGCTGAGTGCTCCTGGCTGGACAGAGCATCACCAGGTGGACAGAGCATCACTGCAAGACGCTGCTGCAAAAGAGGAAACTTTGGCTGTGCTCCCTCTTTTCAAAATGCAACTATGTAAAGGTCACAGAGGAGGAGATGAAACTAGGAGTTGTAATAAGGAAGGAGAAATAAAAAATAATGACAGAAATAAATTGTCATAAGAGGGGATACAGTTATGATTTATTGTGATATTCTACAAATTTGGAGGTGATTAAAAGCCACCTAAAATTCACATTAACAAGTCACATAAAAATGGAATTAAACTAGTGGGCATAATGTGGCAGGGTATAAAGAAAAATCATGACAGAAATAAATTGACAGAAGAATGATACTATTCAAGTTTTACTCTGTCGCGTCACACTGACAGGAGACTAGTATTTTAATTTCAGAGTTGTGGTTGAGTTTTTGGAGTTCATTAAAGGCCCACATTAAGAATCTCATAAAAGTGAGAAGAAATTAGTGACCATAATGTGGCAGAGGAAATAAAGAAACAATAATGACAGAAATAAATTGACAGAAGAATGATACACTTAATGTTTCACTCTGACACCCTCTATTAATAGGCCGCTGCAAGCTGGAGCAAATGTCATTCATATTTTAGCCAAAGTATACCACTAATTAGGCTGGCTTTCTGCACTGGAATTAAATTTGAGATCCCTCACCTTTAGAGTGGGATCATTTGAATTCGAAAGAAAAGAGCTGGTGACAGAAAAAAAAACTTTCTGCTCGGGCTCTTCTAATGAGATAAAATTCCCCCTTCTCCCCATTTCCTAGCTATAATTGCTGATTATGTTGTTACACAGGAGCGGCTCTCCGCTCTCTCCTCCCCATCATTATGATTTAGTCTGGCATATCGGGGTGCTTCAAACACGGACTGAAGTGGTTTGAGTCTAATTTAGCACTCATTTAGGCCGCAGGTACTGACGAAGGTAAACACCGCATTGTTATAATTAATTACCCCTTAGGCCTAGCCAGGCCAGCTCTGTTTCAGCTGACCCTTATAATAATAAGGCTTAGGGGCATATTGTATTTCTTTTGACAGATTAATTAGAAATTCAGCCGTGGAGGTACAAAGCAACTCTGTCATGAATATTTAAATGGACTGACACAAAAAATCATGAAAGGGCTGCTGAACTACATGACAGACAGGGGATATTAGCCAAGTGATTCTAATCAATAATCTCTTGATCTCTTACATATTAATACACTGCCTGCTGTTATTAAGCTCCATAATAAGGAAGGGGAGAGAAAGTTAGTGTAGCTCTGCTGTAGGGCTCGCCGGGCCCCCAGTGTATACACTAACTGACGGAGAAAATGCACAGAGGAGCCGAGCCTCAGCCTCTTCAATCTCATCCAATCTTAAGGAATGGCAGCTCTGAGCATCGCTGGCCGGATAATTATTGGCCCTGACAAGGTGAAGGCGTTTGCAGGCAAATGAGATGGGAAGTAGGATAAGTCCCCAGACCACCCAGCGCAGGGCACGCTCAAAACCAACCGCGCGCTACCGCTCGGGCTTGTATTTGCTTTAGCAGGGGAAATATGGGAATCACAGCGCTTTTGAGTCGTGTTGAAGGGTCAGTGACAGTCGAACACCGGGAGCTTGCTGTTACTGTTGTTAATGTTAACTTTAACACCAAGTCAACTGGATTTACCCCCGGTCCCTTTGCTCATCTCCTATAACATCAAGGCCACCGAGTGAATTAAGCAGCGTAGTAGAGCTGAATATCATCTAAATTCATTACAGCCCGTTCCTGCCGTAAATGGGGGAGGCAGCGCCAGCGTTGCTCAGGAAATGTGCCGCCTCCACAGCACCAAAGACTTTCTTTGTGCTGCTCAGGCTTGGGCTTGGGGAGAGAGTCAGCGGCAGCACTGTGCCGGGAGAGGGGAGTTGGTCTAACGGGGGCTCCGAGTTCTGCAGGGCTGAGATGCTCTGAAATCGCCCAAAAATGAGCCCTACAACGGGCCCGTGGTGCAAGGGAAAAGGGAAAGGGCTCAGCTGGAAAAGCGAACTGGACTGGCTCCAGCGTCTGCCCAAACAACTTAAAAAAAGAGATTAAATGACAGGAGCAGGGAGCAATTATTAACATATTTAAATGGCATGCACACAGTGTTCAGATGGGATTAGAGGGACGATGCCGGATTTTTAAAAAATCCTTCAACAGCCAAAATATCAGATGCACTTTTTTTTCTCTTTCATTTTCTTTTTTCTTTTTTTTTGTTCTAATTAAAAGGGAGTCACAGGTTCAGTGCTCACCCTGGGTCCCCTGCAGCCCTGCCCATGCACATGCTGTGGATGCAGCATCCCAGCCAAGGCCAGGAGGAGGCAATTTGGATTTCAGAGCTTGATTTGCTTCATCACAGAAAACCTCACAAAGGTCGCAGGACTCAAAGTGAATTTGCCTCATTTCCCTGGGACAGCAGAGTGGAGGAGAGGGTCAGACATATCTCTGTGTGAAGAACAGACTTGATGCCACCTGACTCCCATGGCTTTGGTGTCCAACTTCTAAAAAATCCAGAGTGGAGCTCATAGTGAAATCAGAAGCCTCTCAGCCCCTAATAACTCATCCTGTATTTTATTCTGATTAGGTGTCTCTGAGCTATCTACAAAAAAAAAAAAAAATCCTAAAATAATGCAAGAGATTGAAGCGATAAAACAGTGGGAGCAGCTTGATAAGCAACCCCAAAGCACTGAGGACCCCACTGTCAGCAGAAGAGGACTTCGTTAGGTTTTTACACCACTTCTGATCAGGTGGGAACCCTCCTGGAATTGGGATCTGCCTTGGGAGCATGCCCTGGATCTCACTGCTCCTTCTGTCTCCTGCAGGTGCTGCAAAAGGGATTTAAAATATTTGCCTGGGGACAGGGTTCAGAGCAGTAGGGAATCATGCCCAGCTCTTTGGCAAGCTGTGACAAGATGTTATTTCATGTTGTGATTGCACATTGAACAGTTTCCTAAACTCTGTTTCAAAAATCATACATTTACGGGCACGGTGCCATCATATTGTGAGTAAAGGAGCCCTGTCCCTGAACCCAGGCTTCATCTGGTGAAGCCTCACTGCTCCAAGTGAACCCAGTGAACGCTTTACGTTTTGCAGGAACACAGAATTAAAAATACCCAAGTCTGAAAAGTGCTTTTACACTAAAAAAAATGCTATCTTGAATTTATCAACACTTATATTTGCAGGTCACACTTTACTTGCACTTATAAGTTTAAGCCTAACCCTTCTCATTACTTCAATGCTGCTTTCAAACCTCTAATGCATATTTAAGTGGTAGCATTAAAAAACAGTGTGTCAACTGCCATTGATGTGCGATGTAGGGCACTGACCCTTTGAAGGCATTATCATGTCATTGGACCCATTAAGTGCAGCCATTTCTGTTGCTCTTAATTGGGTTGTGCAGCATGGAGCAGTCGCAAGTGGTTACAGTTTATACCATGAATTATAATAACAATAATAGCGGGTAGAGATCTGTGTGGGCACCAAACACGTGCTCAGAGGTGGCTGGGAGCGTCACCTCCACTCAACTTGTCACCCCTCCCTTTTAAAAGTAATGCAGGTTTAATTTACGGGCTCAAAATCAGTGTGTGGGCACTACTCAGTCTATGGCTGTTAATTAAACAGAGCCTTGTCTTCCCAAGCATCGTTAGTGGGCTGGTTCTGCTCATGGAATAATGTGCTGTTCTTCATGAATCCACTTTTTTAAAATATCTGGCCCCAGAAAAGAAACCTGATACATCCTATCTGCTCTTGGTCAGAAACTGCAGCTTCTCTTTCCTTCATTTAATTCTTTTTTTTCCCCTTTTAAAAAATTGGATGTCAGGATTCATTTGGACTAAGGCCAGGCTATTTTATGGCAAGTTTCAGCAGCTGAAAATATTTGCATCTGATTTATAAAGTTTTGCAAACGGCTGTAAACCTGAGACAGAGCCTGACGACGGTGGCACTGCCTGCCATGCTGTTACAATTAGAGCTTGGCCCACGCCGAGCCCCTGGCATGGAATGACCTGAACTTTGGAGCTTGGGATGTCTTTCCAGGGGCCAAACCAAACCTCGAGGCCCTACGGCTCCTGAAACGCGGAGATTTCTGGAAATGCCTCAAGATTTCCTAGCTAGGCCCCATCTCCAATAATTAGTAGCGTTGTCTTTAAATATCAATAGAAGTCATGATGGTTTATCATTTGCAGCTGGACATGCATGAGCGCCCTTCTTGCTGGTCTGGTGCTCCCACAGAACAGATAATTAGGGACAAGGAAAACAGACTGGGAGCAAGAGCCAAATGAAATGTCCAAATGCAAACCGTGCAGTAATTGCAATGGTAACAGTGGTGATGACAGCAACAATCATTTTGAGCCTAGCAGCTTTGTTTATAAAAATGTTAGCAAAAGGTGCAGAGCTGGAAACAAATAACTTTACCTCAGCCCTTTTATTGCAAAAACATAATAAAGTGCAAGCCAAGGAGTAAATTCATTGCGAGTCATATTAAAGGTTTTGGACCAAAGTGAAGCTGTTACAAACTACATCTGTAAAAATTGTGTAATTATTATGGGTGGGTAAAATCTGGCAAGAATTATTTTCTTAAGTAAAGCGTAAAAGAGAACAGATGTGCTGTAACTGACACATTTATTTTTTGCCAGTTCCACTAATTCTGGACAGAAAGTTGCTCTCATTTATCATATTATTCAATGGATTTCAAATTAGCGAGGCAACGGTGACTTTTTACACTGTCCCAATTTTAATGCCTGAGAAAAGAAGGGGGGTGGGGAAGGCTGTCTCACTGAAAGAAAATTAATTTGTTTTATTGGGCACTGAAAAGCCAAGCCTTTTGTCAAACAGAGAAGCAAACATATATTTGGAGGGAGAGCTAGGTCACTAGTTAAATGTCAAGGTCTGCTAAAATCAAAAGGTGGGAGGGGTGGGTGACAATGAAATCTAAGTAGAAAACCATAAATGTAAAGAAACACCACGATTTCTGGGCTGGGGTGGAATGAGAAAAATGGCCAAAGACAAAGATAGGCAGCCTGGGTCTGGAAGTAATTATGGCCAAGTGAAGACAACTGAATTCCATATTACTTTGGTGGATGTCTGTAAAGGCAGTTTGGGGAGGTATTTTGGTAAGGTTTACTTTTTGGAGCTTAGCAACATAAATTTGTTGTCACTGAACTATTAAATAAAATAGACACATGTTGGCAAAGAGTGCACAGCCGAGGGATGGAACTGATTAAGGGACAGCCTATGAAATAATAGCTTAAATGGGCCCACTGCAGGATTTTAATATCCCATGACAACACTCAATTGTCAAATTCTGCTGGAGTGTCCAGGATGCTACTAAAATTAAGCCAGAAATTCCTAGATTTATTCTATTTTTTTTACAGCTAAGAACAGGAAATGCCAGTAAGCTGTGAGAATCGGAGAAAGAAACAAGAAACTGGGAAGAAAAGAGGATGGCCTAAAATTTTATGAGATTTCTGCCATTAAATCTATAACAAATGTCTTTCACCTACACACGATAAAGAGGCAATGTGGGATTTTAATTGGACTTTTGGCTTTTCTTCATTTGATTTAAACCTAGGTAGAATTTCAAACAATAACACTGGAACACCTGGTTAACACGTTAGATGATATGTATAGTTGTAAATTGTGGTTTTAATAGGTGCTCACTGGGGGATTGCAAAGGGTCCCATTGTTCAGCTTGGCAGATATTAAAAAAAGTTCATGAACTACTGGGATTTAAAACCTGCTCACATGATTTTAATATTACTCCAGTAATGTAATTTGATAATTTGACCAAACTTGTGGCCAATTTGTGGACGGAGAATCTGATGGTCACGTTACGTGATTAAAGCACCCTGATACAGGACTAAGCATAAGGCCCGGGTTAATTTATTGCACCAGGCCAAGCTGGAGAACAGCACCAGTGACTGAAATCTGATAATCATCATATTACATGGGCATAATCAAAGAAATGCCCAGAGGAAACCTGCTGCCAAGAAAAAACAGCCCAGGAACACTCAGCACATTTCTCCACTCCAGGAACCACCTCAGTCCAGCTTTTTGGCAAGGAAGCTTCCTCTTCCTTCCTGGTTCAGGAACAAGGACTCATCAGGTTTAAAAAACACCAGTCACCTGAAATAAGTTTTTTTTTTTAAAGTTTTTATGATGCTTTGGTCTATTTATGCCATCTGAGCTTCCATTCTGAGTTTTTCATAACCAACAGAGGAAAGAGTACTGCTAAAGGGGAAGGATTAATGGAGCTGGTTTGGATCAGGAGAGAGCATTTCAAGGAAAATTCACCTCGTTCCCCCTCCCTGTCCTGTGTTTCATTTGCAGAGAGGTTCTCCAGGGTGTGAGCTTGGGATGGTTGAACCTGCAACAGGCCCAGCTGGCTGATTTGTCCTCTACCCTCCCCAAATGATGGAGCAAATCAAGGTGACACCCAACACAGGATGTCATTGAATGGGTGAGAGGACCAGCAGATGATGGAACCCAGTGTGGGTGTTGGTGCTGAGCAATGGAGTTGGTGATGGTGCTGAGCCTCCTGCCAGGGCCACGTTTTGGGTTGTGTCCCATCTTGGGGTGGGTCTGTTGGACATCTTCCCTATGGCTGAGAGTGGTGCTGAAGTTCTCTCCCCACAGCTGGTTCTCCATCCTTCTCCTCTCTGCCTGCTGGCCTGAAGGGTCTCCACTCCAGAGCAGCTCAGCCCCTGAACCTGCCTCTGCTCCCAAAGTTAAAAACTTGAATGACAGAACCACAGAATCACAGAAAAATTTGAGTTGGAAGGGACCCAGAAGGATCTTTGAGTCCAGCATTTTAATGAATGGTCCACGCAGGGATCAATCTCACAACCTTGGTGTTATCAACACCATGCTCTGATCACCTGAGCCCACCTCAGGGTCAGACTGTCAATATTTCCTCCTTCCTTCTAGAGTTGATGCTGACGAGATATTGGGCAAGGTTATAAATGTTAAGAGATAGTTTTTTGTTTGGTTGTTTTATGATTGATTGGGTTTTTTTCTTTTTTGGCAGGAGTACTTTATCCTTCCAGGCACGGCAGCAAATTTTGCCTCTGCTGTCCACCTGCTGGAATGTCAATTCTTGTTCATCCAGCTCCCTGCCCTGCTCCCTTTGTTCCACCTCTGCTCTCATTTGACTGGATATTTGTTCCTAGGCACCTTTGTTGAGTTTCCTGAGAAAGTTCAAATAGTATAAAACTTTTCCCACATCCCCATTTCTCTTTACCCTCCTGTAATTGTACACCTTTGGTTTCCTTCTCCATGTCCCACTTAGAAATCTTTCATAGATAACAAGACCTCCCCCAGGCCCTGATTCAGCAAAGCACTTAAGCATGTGCTTAACTTTAAATACCTTTGTAAAAGCTTTTGCTGAATCAGGATCTTAGCATTTCTCCTCATCTAACTGCTGTTCTCCCATGGTTATTTCAGTATTTGCTTACAGGAAAATCAGAGCAGAGTCCATGGATGATGTCAGCAGATTTTCGCCCTATCCAGCTGAAGCATTTAGATGCACTCAGCACAAGAGTGTGGATAAGGACATGCAGCAGGTAATCTGATGCCCACCAGGCTCTGTTCCATGGTTTTGCCTGTAAAAAGTTTTGAATACTCCCACTACAGAGCCAGTTCCACCAATGGCTTGTAGCAGGGAGGATGACAAACCTCACAAGCATCTGAGGATGTGTAGGATTTCATCTCAGTTTCCAGTAAGAAATTTATATCCAAAACCAGCCATGTTCAATCACTTGATTATTACAAATTTACTTCAAATGGCTGAGCTAGAGCCCTCTTTTTTCCCCTACCAGTTGCTAAGTACAGTTGTTTTTAAAAAAGACTTTATTGTCTTTAATAAACTGTTGATACATTAATGTTTAATTCTGTTTGCCAGGAGGCAGCGGGGTGATGAGTCTGTAATTTATTTTAAAAGATATCCTGGACCAGTGCAAATATGACTGCAATTATTCACTGCAGCTGCAGTCAGCTGTCATCCACACCACCCCTGCCAACCACTTCCTTCGGAATATATTTTATATACTCTGATCATGCACAGCACCTTTTACTTTCAAACTGCATCTGCATCAAAAGGTTTTGAGCTGCAAGTTGAGCTGCAGACCTGGTCTGGCACTCTGATCTGGTGAGGTTTGAACTGAAATGATCTTTAAAGTCCCTTCCCACCCAAAACATTCTGTGCTTCTATCAAAATATAATATTTGGTATTATATTTTAATATTCCTTTTCTATCATAGTTTCCCACTTTCCTTTTCTCTGCTCCAGGACTCAAGGGCTCAGAGGCAGCCAAGACCAGAGAATTTTTGGACAAAATATTTGATGTCTGGGGGCAAAGCTGGCAGAGAGAGGAGCTCATGGAGTTCTTCATGATCACACCTTAGCAACCTGGGAAGTACAGGGCGAACGCAAAGAACTCAAATGATATTGGATGATTTTAATTTTTTTTTTCTCTCCAATAAACAATCAAGTCAAGGGCAGATGTAACTTTTTTTCTCCCACTGCAGTAGCCTGATTAATTGTAAATTATTTCTTGAAGTTTTTCCTCTTTTCCTGTTTCAGATGGGAGAGGAAGTTGAAATTTTCTAAAGGCTCATGTCATAAAAAAAGAGAACAGACATCCTCTTATAGGATCTAGTACCTGTCTGGGTTGAATACATGTTTGGGGGTAAATTTCAAATACATATAAAAATCTTTCTACAAGTCCCACATTTGCTTTGATGTGTGATGTGAACTGGATAATAGCAAGGCTGTGGGTATTTGGGGTTCATTCAACCCCATGCTATCAAAATGTGGTGTAACTTAATCTCAAGAGTGTTACATCTCCTTCCTTCTCTCCAGTCTAAAGGTTTTTATGGACTAGAATTGATTTTCTTCATTTTTGAAAATTGCTTGACAAGTTCAAAATTGAAATAGAAATAAATTGCAATTAACAGAAGAAGATGATCTCTCCCAAATACTAAGGAAATTTGGGATTAGTCTGGAATGTGCTATTAAACACCATAGGACATTGTCCAGCACTGAGCTTTGAACAGAAGTATTTAGAAAAATAAACAAATTCCTCCCTATATGCTGAAGGCTCAACACTGACCTACTGACTCCATGGGAAGCTGAGGTCACCCCAAGAAATTCACAGGAATTAGTGTTTGTATGGATGTGAGAAAAATCTGTGTGCTGGACAGCAGAGTGGAGGAGATGCAAAACTGTCCCTGGTAGCTCGAGGAAGTCACTGAGAGAAGGATTTTTCAAGGATCTTGTGCGCTAGAAACTGGAGTGGAAGGATTCAAGATATTTTAATGAAATGCACTTCCTCTTCATATAAAAGAGGCGTGAAGAAAAAATCTGATCTTCCAAGAGATCCAAGCCAAATGAATCTCAAGCAGATCCAACCTAACATGGGGTATCTTGCTGAATGTTGGAGTCCCAATGGGCCCCTGGAGAAGGGCACACAAATGTCCATTTCTCCGGGCTCCCCATTGCACACGCCGAGCACACAGTGCTGGAAGACAGCAGGGTCTCTGAAGGCCCAGCCTGAAATCTTTAGCAAACCCCATGTGTCTTTCATTCATTTCAATAGGAAACGTCGTGGGACTCGGGAGATTCCATTCATTTTTTCCAGCAGTTGTACTGAACGTGTCTGATTAAACCCCGCACGCCTGCGCTGCAAAGGAAGTTCCCTCTTCACAGCAAACCGTGCAATTTAATACTGCTCAGGCAGTGTTTAGAGAAGAGGTTTAATTGGGATGCTCCTTATTGTGGGTGATATTGGGTTATTTTTTACGATTTGTGAGGAAGGACACGCTGTGAAGCCATGTAAACATTGTGTGTTTGGCTGCTGAACACCGGTAAACAGAGGCGGAACGGCGCTATCAGATGTTCAATTTAAACACACACCCAGCTACCTCTCCTTCTCTAAATCAACAGTTTCCCTCCAGAGTGATGTCAATAGACTGCTGCACATGGTACTCTCTTTTTTTTAATAATATCTTCATTTTAATGTGGATATTGCCTTTTCACCTGGGAGCAGGGCTCTATTGAAATTCTAATGGGAGAGCGTATTCTTTAACATGAGAATACCGAGGGCCTGCATAGACGCGGCGCAGAATGAGAGATGGAGCATTAACTGATTTTTCTCCCTCCAGAAGAGGGGCCTATGTGGGTCAGACTTGCAGGGTTTTTCTCCTCCTATTTGCCTTTAGTTTCATAGCATCAATAATTTTAAACTTTATATGCAGCGGAAGAAAAAGGAATCCAAATGCACCTGAATTACTGTACTGTACAAGGGAATTTAATTAAGAATATACACATTAGAATTTCAGTGGGAGCGCCTATTTAATGTTACTTTATTAAGCCTTCTATCAAATCCTTTTTTATGTATATCAGTTGATATACAATTAATCTGCTCTCTTGTGAGAAAAAAATAGCACCTGAGGTGGATGAAAAGTGTCAGATTATAATAATTATAAGCAGCTGTTCACTTGGAATCACCTCTGGCCTACATGGGGGATGCTGTGAGCTACCACTTCTCACAACAGACCACCTCATTAGACTTGACCTTCCCAGCTGGGTATTTCATTTGTGTTTTTTTAATGGGTTTGTATACTGCAAATCACAACCCTTCGCCAAGGCTGGCTCTTTGTTGCGGTAACAAAAGGGAGCAATGCAACTTTCAAAAAAATGCCACTCCTGTACAGGGGCGCAATGCCGTGGGTGGAATGGGTGACTCCCCAGTATGGGACTGGTGATGCAGAGAACATCAATGCCTTGCTTGGGGGTAAATGCCTTTTTCCCAGTTTCCAGGCAGTTCTGTTCTTCTCAGCCTTCCAAGGTTGAAAAAATAAATGGTTTGGTAGTTCCTCAGCATTCTGGACTCCAGTGTCAACCAGCACCGAGGTGCCCAAACCAGAGAACAGCACCCATGATGGAAAATACCCTGCTCCAGGCAGCGAGGGGAAAACCTGCTTTCCAATTTGGTCTGTGGAGCAAAGGAAAAGAAGCAGTTTGTCCTGTGGACCAAAGTGGAGGCCAGCTGCAGAGAAAATTTATCAGTTCGTGTTTCCACATGGAGATGTACGCGGAGACAGAGCGCTCTCGCCAACGCATTCCGTGCACCACATATATATGTGCACATGTACATATAAAATTAAGAGATTAAAAAAGCTTCTGAACAATATATCTGGTTTCTTTTCCCCTTCCATTTATGTTTGTAATAAACTCACTCTCATACAATTAGCCTCAATTGTTTTTATATCTTCTGAGGCAATAATATAGGCAGCCTGGGGAATACAGTAGTAATCCGTATACCTGTGTTCATTTACCCAAATCACTATGGTTACAGCCAGGGCAAATTGTTTACTGTGAGAATCTTTGGAGCCCCTTTCCAGATACTAATGACCTTTCTGTTCATCCAATAACATCAACAAACCAGGGAGGCTGCCCACACCATTAAAGCCAATTGCCTCTCAAGTTACTGAGGGAGTTGTGCTTTTCCTCATTTATTTTCTCTCATCTGATGTAACTCACATGCCACTTTCTTGTCTTTAAAGAAGGGGAAAAACTGTGGATTATTGATTTGCTTCTGAACAGAAGACCAACCTAAAAGCCCCAATGAATTGTCACTCATTATTGAAATTACTGAACACTAATTAAACTGGCAGCTCAAATCCCAGCAGGCCACACTCATCTGAAGCTGAAATTCAGACACTTGGACAGTGGAAGAGAGAAAGCGTTAGCAACCACCAGGATTGTAATAAGCTTTGCATTAATTTTTGTTTCTTAAAGGCACACGCAGGGTTTGTCAGGGAGCAGGCAATGTGCTACCTGGGCTGAGGTTAGATTCACAAGGCATTTTTCCTGATTTCCTTCCAGCAGGCATCGTTTCAAATGGGAATCCTACAGTTCCCAAACAGTGCTCCTCATCCTACAAACCACGGGGCAGCACTGGAGGGCTGTAACAAGATGCAAAGCCTGGCTTTGGTGATGCTGACAGAGAGCTGAGCATTTAAATTGAGTGGCTGGGAGGAAACTGAGTCAGACAATGCAGAGCCCTGATGCTGCCTGAGCAATAATAAATGCTAAAGATCATCTCAAATTCATAGAGCCCAATTTATAAAGAAACATCTTTGGCCCATTTTCACAGGATGTTCAAACTCCATATAAATTATGCATGCCCATGGTTAATCAACCTCAATTTTTTTCCTTGCCTGGGAAGTAACCCTTCATTTGTTCAACTTCAAAGAGGGCAGAATGAGCACGGAGAGGGCTGGGCTAAGTATTCAATTTGCACTCTGTATTTATGAACAAGACTTTAATGCTGGTAGTGAGGGAAGTGGAGGAGAGAACTGGCCTCTGTCATCCTATAGATCCCTCTTGACTTTGTAGCCCATGCTATATAGTCCTCAAAAGGCAGGGGAGAAAACAAACCACAAGCCTTTATGAAAAATATTGGATCTTGGATAGTTCTAATCTGTTTTTAGGAATTAAGGCTGTCAGAGGGACATTACCAGATCCAGCATTGCATATGGAATACACTTTATAAATATGGCTTCCTATATATGTTCATCTCATGCCAGAATCAGTTTGGAATAAATGGCAAAACCATTTTCCCTCTTCTCTCTCTATACACATTTCCACTAAATTTCCCAGCAGCTGGTCCTTGGGACACGACAGGCAGAAGGCTTCCCAGTGAAAAGCAGGAGAGAGAAATCTTTTAGGCAAATATCACTCTGGATGAAACACTTTGCATGTTCCTGAGAGGAGCAGGGCCCTTTTTCATCTGACAGCCACAAAAATTGAACCTTGCTGCCAATGCTGGAGGCTGGAATTGCTTAAAAAGTTTTGCAGGGAGCAGATCTGTGTGGTGTAGGCACCGTGAGGTCCTTCCAGCAGCGGAGAGTTTTGGAAAGTTTAAGGAAAATTATTAATTATTTAATTCCGCTAATAAAAAATTAATTGCATTTTAGAACAAAAGAACGTGCAAACATCGCCCTTCTATATTTAGGCGTGGAAACGAAGCTGTGGGTGGTGACTTAGAAAAGAAAGGAATGAAAATGCAAATGTCCCATTATATTCTGCTGAAGTGTGAGCTCATAGCATCTCTGGTGCCTTCAAGTTCATCCCACAACAACAGCAGGAAACCAGAGGGGATGGAATCAGCATCGTCCTTAATGTAGGACACTCCTAGATGGGATACCCTGTCCAACCCTGCTTGATGTCCACAGCCACAGGGCAGTGCAAGCCCAAAAGCTCCCATTTAGAAAGGATGCCTTAGACAGAATTTGGATTTTAAATGAGATCTGGGTATCTGGGATCTTTAGGAAAAAACCTGAATTAGGTGGTGTTTGTAGGTTCTGTACCAAGCTGCATTTCTGTGTCACCTCCACAAGGAAGAGGATTGGGATGGTTGCGAACGGTGGGGCACACCTGAACCATGCAGATTATCCCTGCCCAGCATTCCAGAGCTCAGGGGATGTTTGGACAAGGCTCTCAGGCACATGATGTGATTCTGGGCATATCCTGTGCAGGGCCAGGAGCTGAACTCAGCAATCCTTGTGGATCCCTTCCAGCTTGGGACGTTCCATGATTCCGTGCTGCTGCTGGACCCAATCCTGCAAGAACTCATCGAGACATCCCAAATGCCACTTCCACATCCACATCCCAAATGCCACTTCCTCCTGAGCACCTGAACAGCCCACAGATGTGTTTCTAGCTCTAGGAAGGGCCTATCCTGGGGGCCTTGCAGCAAAAGGAGCCAATTAAGGATTGAATATTCAACAGCTTCCCAAACCTGCCCTGAGCCTTTAAATCCGAGCTCACCCCGCACTTTCCCTGAGTGCTGAGATGAATTCCAGCTCCTGCAGGGGCACCCAGACCGAGGGGAGAGTTTCTGATGGCCCTGCTGGGGCTGTTAAGTGCTGCCACTTTATTGTCCTTGCAGGGGGAACTGTTTAACAAGGCTGCTACCAACCAACAGCACAATATTTCCAGGCGTCTCTTCTGCAAGTCACGGTCAAGAGGAAAATAATTTCCATATGCTGGCCCTGTGTCTTGATTTTTATAGGGGTCAGAGGGATATTTATTCTCCAGAGTGATGCTTAGTTTTCCTAAAAAATAAAAGTCATGCTCCATATTATTTTAAAACCTTGGAGTAAACCAAGAATTGTGTTTTTAAGTAAAAATTAGGACAAATTTATATTTATTTATTTTAAAATACCCTCTGTAGCTTTACAATAAATGGTTAGAGCACAATGCCGTCCTCCTCCATACACGAAGCATCTTTTTAATATGCCCTATCATGAAATTAATTGGACATTAAATAGCAGGAGAAAGACATATAATAAAACCTGCAGTTATCACAGTTCCCAGTGTGACAATACCCAAAGGTTTGAAGGTTTAGTTAAGCTCCAAAAGTTTAAATACTTTTCCAAACCTCGTTGGGTTAGAAACGAGCAAGCTTTCTCATCAGGATTCCCAGTATTCCAGGGTTTGGCCGTGGCTGTGCAGACTGTCAGAAAAGCCTTTGTTACAAACCTCCACTAATCCCACTTGTGTCAAAAATGAGGAAATGCAGTGCTCGTGCACCACCGGAGAGGGAAGTTAATCATTCAGATTTTTCAGAAAAAAAAGGGGGGAAAATGGGGTTTGGAATTATTCCTATCCAAAAAAGTCCCCTGTCCTGATTAGACTACAGAAGAAAAAAAGATTAAGAAATCATATTTGAGCAACTTGGAAAGCTCTGTCCAAAGCTTAGGCATGCCAGCTGTGACTGAGGGCTCGAGAATCTTGAGCAGAAAGTGTCTTTTTCTGTAAGAATCAAAGCCTCTTGAAGTTATCCCTCTTTTGAGGCTCTTTGGACAGCTCTAATTGGGTTCCTGTGTGTGCAAAACAAGGGAGTCCAGAGTGTAACAGGATGCTGAAATTATATCAGAGGCCTCTTGGAAATTGAAGCTGGATGCCCTCATTTCCTTGCAGCATCCATGTCCTGGCTGTCTTGTGTCTTCCAGAAATCCTGGCTGCCTCCCATCCTGCTGTGGTGTGTTGGATGAACGTGGAGTGTTGGGAGTTCACCTATCCAGGATGGCTGGAAGGCCAAAGTTCAGCACACAGAAAGGACTGTCCACCAAAATCTCTGCAGTACCCAGAGCACATGTCCAAAAAAGCAAAAAGTTCCACAAGAAGATTTTTTTTTTATTTAAAAAAAAAACAAAATCCACAAACCCTTTTTTATTTATTTTATTTTATTTTATTTTATTTTATTTTATTTTATTTTATTTTATTTTATTTTATTTTTACTGTATTGTATTGTATTTTATTCTTATCAAACCCCAGATTTTGTAAAACAAGTAGATGCTTAAAATAGTTGCAAACCCAATCTGTCTTAAAAAAAAGATCTTAACAAGGAAAAACAATCCCTCAAGTTTTGCATTATTCTTTGGAGGTTTTGCATCTGGGTGTTCCTAACATTTTCAAAGTTTTCCGAGACCAGGCTGGGAGCAAAACCCTCCCTTGGAGACCACTGCAGTTGTGCGACAATATGGCTCTTTCCTGACTTTATTTTTGACTTCCTGGGAGAATTAAACAGATTGAAATGTACAGAGTTTGGGAGTGAAGGGAGAAATGTCTTAATTAACTGCCCTGAGAGCCCAATTCCAGGCTGGATTGGCATCCAGTGTCATCTCCAATGGGCCTTCTCTGGTCCAGAGGCAAAGAAAAGGGAGTGCAAAGGTACAAAAACTTTTCCAGATCCCATTTTTTGCAGTTGATACAGAGTGATGTCACCAAATTTCTCTTTTTGTGCATTTCAGGGGAAAGTTGTGGATTTTTATCCTCCTCGGATCAGATATATGGATATAACATTGAATTTTCTGATCTAGTGGGTGACATCCCTGCCCCTGGCAGGAGTTTGGAATTAGGTGATCTGTAAGGTTCCTTCCAATCCCAGGCATTCCATGGTTCCATGAAATTCCAGTGAAAGCATCGCATGTTGGGGAGAAGCCTGGCAAGACTGAAAACTTGGGGCTGAGCTGCGTGGCTGAATCCCAGAATTTAAACTGAGATTTAATATCAAACAAAAGAATAAGTCAGCAGTGGTGACAAAGCCTGGAGTCCAAGACCAAATAAGAAATCATGTTGGAAGAGAATTAAAAGCACTTTGAGTGTCTGGATTCCTTTTTTTGGGGAACATACTTAGTCCCAAGTTATTTCAGATGCTTTGATCCCCTTGTTCTGAGTTTTTCAGTGCCTTTTTCTAGACAAGAGGTGTCAGGCAAGGACCATATCAAAAAACCGCCTGGTTTGACTCAGAAAGGTCCCGGTGTTAAATGAAGGAGAACCTCCCATTCCAGCTGAACAGAAGGAATTGCCAAACACTTGCCAATCCAGGAGCAGAATTGAAAAGATTAATTTTAAACGCTCCTCCAGCTCCTTCTTAAAACTGGTTTGGCTTGAGCCTGAAGAGGCAGCTATTTAAGCACTTGAAAGAGACTAAAGGCTCAAGCCTAATCTCGACTACTCAAATGCAGATCACCAGGTATCTCAAAAAATCCATGATTGGGCTTGCACATGCATGCCCAGGAGAACATTTTCCAAGACACACAGAGATGCAAGCCCACGGATTAGAGATTAGAAATGAGCTGCCTCTGTTGAACTCAAATTTATGTGTGTTTTTTTTTAATCGTGACCTTCCAAAAGGGTTTAATTGTTTGATTTCAGTGTTGTGGAAGATACTGAATTTCAAAATGTTTGGTGAATCCCAAGCATGTTAATTCTTAAAAATAACTCTTTCATTTGTTATTACAATGGATTGATTTTTCTTTGACTCTACAAATACATGATGGAGCTTAGGAATTTAAAGCACATGTGAGATCTTCCAGGACTGTGCTGGAAAATTTAACCAGCATTCATTAGAAAAGGTGAAAAAGGTGCATAAATGTGAGCTGAGGGCAGTTTCTCCACACAGCTTCAATAGTCCTCTCACCACTGATACATAAAAAGTTCAAATATAATGTGAAACCTTCGTCTGGGTAATACCAGACTTGAGTTTTGCATCATCTGGTGATGATCCCACACCTTTGAATTTTCCATTTATTGGACAGGAGCAACCAGAGATTTCCCAGTTCTGCTTTGCCATGCCTAGAAAGATGTGGCATCTTGTTGAGCTGTGCAAGGGTGTGTCAAGGGCAGCTGCATTAAAAACTCTCAGAGATATGGTGAGTGGGGACCGAAAATCCTACTGAACAGCTGGGGGGCAAAAACTTGGGGCGGTTTGGGAATGCAACCAAAAGGGAGGGAATTCTGAATTCCCCAGAGCAGCGAAATTTCCCAGTATCCATGTCTTCAATTTTAGCTTGGAACTCAAATCCCAATCTTCCCCTCCACCACTCTTTAAGAGAAACATGAAAATTTGAGACAAACTCTTGTTGCAGAGAGAGGAAGCTTCAGGTGAATGTCCAATTCCTGCAATGTTTTTGGGGGGTTCTTAACAGCTTGGATTGCTCCTTCTCCATCCCCTCCTCTCCTCCTGTATTTCTTCCTCATTTAGACCCAGAGAGCTGAGTGAGGACAAGCAGCACCCCAAAATTTGAGTGTCTCCCACCCCTCCAGCACCAGCAAATGTGGCTGTGCCTCGGTGATTTATTGCAGCATCAGAGTCCCGTCCATGTCATTAGGGGGGCTGTAACTATTTAAACCCCCCATTTTTATATAGCTTGTCCATAAAAATTCACTACAGGATGGAGATATTCCCAGCAAAGCAGTAGTTTACATGAGTAGGGTGAAAAATACCTCCTCACAATGTTTTCAGAGGTTTTGTGTCATTCTGCTGGAGGTTTTTAGGTTCGTCCGTTTTGGTTCTTGTGTTTTGCCATAAAGGTTGCATAAAAATGGATTTAAATAATTTAAAAAAACCATATCAGGTAAATATCAGAATGAAAGTTGAGTTTAAATATATAACTATTTATAATAAGGATACTCCAAAATTTTAAGGGGTGAGAACCTTGTCTGATTATGTCTCTGTGAATTTGCATTTTACCTTGTGCTTCCAGTGAAGTGGCACAGCTCAAACTCCGAGCTGACTGAAATCCCTATAAAACCCTAAGCAAGTGCTTTTCCAAGGACATTTCTCTGCATTATGCTCCAGTTTGACCTGGGAATGGTCCTCAAAATCCAGAGCCCCCCTCCAGTCTGATAGATAACGCCATAGGGCTACATTAGTCCTCAGGCTCTGAGAAAGATGTAGCATTCCATCTGTTTCCTGAATTATCCCAGAGCCAGATGAAACTCAGCCCTTTGTGGCCTCTCTTCTCTAGTGGGGATAATAGGCATGGTTCAATACATCCTGGTTTATGCTGATTCAGATTCCTTGAGTGAGGCTGGGAAGGGGAAAAAAAGACAATTTCAAGCCAAATGCTGTTTTTTCTCACCTGTTCCCTCCTCCCTTAAATAAAAAGCACCGATAGAAAATCAGTTCTGTCACTTTCCTGTTAGAGAGGTGTAAATCCTCCATGGACATGTCATAGTGTGCTCATTAGATAACTAAAATAATATAAATATTGCCTGCACACTCAAATTTTGGGGTGTTATCCAGTCTCCCTTCTACTTCTAATACCACACCGCTCATATCACCCACATAATCAAAGTTATTGGAATAAAAGTGCCTAATTTTTATAAATAATTAAAAAGTCCTGAATGCCTTGTGAATAATACATTGGTAATATCATTTTCCACAACAGAGAGTTGAGCATATGCATTAAAGGAGCCCCAAATTTGGATTTGAAAAGTTATCTCTCCTCATCTCTCCAAGTTCTGTCTCATGAGAAGAGATGTTGGGCAGTTTCTCTACCAGAAAAGCATCTGAAACCACCAGGGCTTGAGCAAAAACCCAATAGGAGAGTTAGCCTGAAAAAAAAATTCTAAATAAAATGTTTTTTAAACAGAAAGACATGGAATAGAAGAAGGGACTTACAATTGATCAAGGTCTATAAGGAGGTAAAATTGAGTGGTCCACTTTTCTCTTCCACCAGCCACCACTTCCAATGGATTTGTCACCTTCACAAATTTTACAGGTGTGGTTTAAAATTAAATTAGAATATTCCTGCCTGTCTGGTTGATTTTATGCAAGATTTATCATTTTCTGGAGGGCAGCTGCCAAGCCCATGGTTGGGAGCAACATCCCCCAAAAAATGGGTGTCAGATAAGCGGGAACCTGATCTTTACAAGTGCTTTTTGTGGCACATGTGATTGTGAAGGGGAAAAAAGCCACTTAAAATCCAGGTGGTTCAAGCTAACAAGACAAATATCACCCTGAAATGTTTTGTTTATAAAATATCCAAAAGCCTCCTAGAAGAAAGGAGCAGGTTTGATATTTACTGGGATAACAACAATATTTGTTGTGACAGAAAACAAAAATACAAATCAGTTCTCCTGGCAGAAAACAGTCCAAAACTGACAGGACTGAGGAAAATAATCTGATTTTGGTTTTGCTCACTTTGGAGCCTGCAGCTGACACAGGTCCCTGTTAGGGGGACAGCGCTGTGCAAAGAGGATTATGGATGTGACATAAACCTGGGATCATCACCTGATGAACATTACAGCCCTAAAGGGGCTCCAAGAGAGATGGAGAGGGAATTTTGATGAGGACCTGGAGCCACAGGACAAGGGGGAATAATTTGAACCTGGAAAATGGCAGAATTAGATGGGATTATGGGCAGGAATTGTTCCCTGGCAGGATGGGCAGGCCCTGGCACAGCTGTGGCTGCCCCTGGATCCCTGGCAGTGCCCAAGGCCAGGCTGGACATTGGGAATTGGATCAATCTGGGACAGTGGAAGGTGTCCCTGCCTGTGTTCTTTAAGGTCCCTTCCAACCCAAACCATTCCATGATTTCCATGGTTCCATGTCACCTGCCTTCCTGCTGTGCCTTTGACGCCCACCCGGGCATCTCCACCAGAAATATTTCCTTTATCTTCTCTCCTTACAACCCTCCATCCTGAGGGGAAGCCGTGACAAAGTACAGGAATTCTCTTGGATTTTGGGGAGTTTTGTGAGAGCTGAAGTTGAGAACTGTGATTTTTTTCTGCACTCAGAGAGCTGGGAAGGAAACCCTTCCCTGCTGTCCCAGCCTGGGAATCAGGCATCCCAGAGAGTTTCTGGTGCCCAGGGAGGTGGAGAAAAAGGATG